>NC_064565.1:100628588-100846088 GCF_937001465.1 Orcinus orca | reverse complement strand
TGCCCTGAGAGGACAGGTGGGCCATATTGGCCCATAGCATGTATAAGGGGCCCTGCTGCAAGAGACTCTTAAGCTGGATAGTGGATGGCTAAGCCCCACTCAACCATCTGTCTGTACCTTCCGGTTGAGAGAGGGATGGCCATATACTTTCGTGTACTTTGGAGCTAGAGTTCTGAAATAAGAGTCTTTGTCAGAATTATCTAAGGGAAGTTGTTAAAATACAGATCCCCAGGTCTTGCCATTGGAAATTCTGATTTGGTAGGTTCAAAGTAGGCCTAAGAGTCTGAATTTGAATAAGCACCATTACTTTGCAAAAACATATGGCAAGAGTAGGCAACCATTAGGTTCGGTAATGGTCCATTTGGTGGCATTCCTAGGGGAAATGGGTACTGTCTGTCCTCTGGAAAATGGCCAAGGAGCAGGTGGCTCTATTGATTCCTGGAAAATGCCCAGTGACCTCTCCCTAGCTCCAGTCTTAGAGCGAGAACTTGGATCAAATCAGAAGGAAATTTGGAGATCTGGGGTGGGGTGGGGTGAGGTGGGGCTCATGCACTTCCTTTACGTGGTCAAGTTTCTGCAGCCTGTTCAGAAATGCCCCTGCATTCCCTCAGATAAAGGTAAGTGAACTTGCCGAGAATTTGGCCCTGTCCCCAGACATGCACTGTGTTAGGTGGTAGAAACCACAGAGGTTTTTTCATCCCATTCTCCTTGTTGGCATATGGACAACTGGTGCTTGAGAGTGGAAGTGATAGTCTGTGGTCCCATGACTAATAGTTCCAGGGTCAGCTGTGGAGCCTGGTCTCCTGATTCCCAGGTCAGTCCTCACTCCTTACTTCTCCTGAAGCCCATAGACGTGTGTTGCCCTCATGCCCAGTGTCCAAGTCTCTCTGAAGACATGCAGCGGGGCATGGTGGGCCTGAGTAGTGAAGAACTGTGTGAGTTGACACCCCCGGTTCCCGAATCCTCAATGTGCAGCTGGGGTAATGCCCATTGGTACTTCCTAAGAAAAAGCTAGTCCCACCCCCTCTCTCCCCACACTTGCCACCGTTTCCTCCCTTCCCTCCTTCTGTTAATGGATTCAAACTCACCCTCAAGGTTATTGTTTTCAGAAGTTAGGTGGCGTATGAGATGATTTTAGATGGTAGCAAATATTTTAATGGTTAACATGTATTGCTTACTATATGACAGGCCCTAAGGGCTCTGGATGCATTAACATTAAATTCTCACAACTGCCTCATGAGGTAAATACTCCCCTTGTCTTTATTTATAATGAGAAAAACCAAGGCCCAGGGAGGTTAAAAGTTTCCCAAGGCTGTGGAGCAGGTGTGTGGTGGAGGCAGGTTTCCAATCCAGGCTCTCTGAGTCCAGAGCCTGCACACTTATCTGCGGTTCTAATGCTCCAGTGCTATTTGTATTTCATTATCTATTAGAAAATGATAAATCCAAGTTGAATGCTAGTTGGGAGATATGGACTCCAACCCCAACTTGCTGTTGGATTTTAGATAAGGCAAGGAAATTTTTTAAAAGATGAAGAGCTTGACAAAAATTTGCAAAGCAGGTCCTGTACTTTCCAGATGAGGGAACTGAGGCCACAAGAACCAAAATCACTGTCCCATGTGATGCTGCTGTAAGTTAGTGGCCAAACTGAAGCTGGGATCCATTTCTCCTGATGCCAGTTCCATGTCCATTGCTTTTCTCCTGAATGCTTTTTTATGTGGATTTGGTGGAAGTCAAGTCTTTCATAATTTAAGTCGTTTAAACTTTACACAAATAGTTTAAGTTTGGAGCCAGGCGTACACCTGGCTTGTTTTTATGAGAAAATTTAAAATCAATTTCCCAAAGCTGTTCGGCTAATAACACAGGCATCTGATGGGATTCCATTTAAACCACCATGAAAATGACTCAGTCCCATCACAGCTGATTTCTAAAGCATTGTGTTAAGTATTACCAGCCCTGTCTTCTCCCGCCCATCACATCTCCATCCTAAGGCTCTTCTCCCCAAAGAGGCTGCTCCCATTTGCCCCTGTCCTCTCTTCCGTCCCGGACCCAGCATTCACACTCTGAAGCACAGGCTGCCAGGCTGCCACTTACCGCTCATTTTATTCTGAAGTCATCTCCTTTTCCTCAAGACTTTCCGTCTCAAATTCACATCAGGACCTCCAATATTCTTACAGCCTCATCCTCCGCCCTAAGTGGCAGAGCTGGGATTAATAATACCTTAGTTACTTTATTTATTTTTTTGGTGCTTTATGCTCTGGAACTGCTTTCTGACTGAGCCTTGATCTCCCTTCCCTTTGTTGTGCCTCAGTTTCTTCATCTGTAAAATGGCGATTGTATTTGATGGCCACTAATAGCCTATTATTGACCCGATAGTGTTAACACTGAAAAGTCATTTTCCTCTTGCTCCTCATTTTGTTTCCTCTCCTCCCCTGACTCAGCTGTCACAAGCGTGCAGTGCAATTTCTCATTCCCCAGGAAGTCCTCAAATAAAGGTTATTTTTCAATGAGGGTGGGAGGAGCTGTACATTATTCTTTTTTTTCAAAATAATGACAGGAGAAGAAAAAGAACCCTCAAAACAAAAACATAAACAAACAAAAACAGAAGCAAATCAAAAACAGGAAAATCCACCCTTTCTGGAGGAGGTGGGGACAAAGGTCAGCACCCACCACATTCCTAGGAATCTTCAGTCCCCTGCTCTATGGTTTTATATATTGTTAGAGATTTTACAATAAAAACATGAAGAAGAGAAGCTGGATGGTGCTGACAAGCAGGGCTCTGGTGGGAAGTTCCTCCTGCCCAACAAAGGCTCTGTGTAAAAATACCCGGCCAGGACCTTACCGTTTCCATAAACAGATGGACACCACGGGCCTGGTGGAGGGGCAGAGGCAATGGGAGGAAATTGTATCTGACAATGATAACAATCTGGCATCTCCCAGAGCTTCACATCCTGGACAAGTCCAGCTGGCTGTCCAGATCCTCAGCTTGTGCAAATGAGATGGCTGTAAATAGAATTCTTCTGGCTCTCACCATGGCCACCCCTTATGGGAGCCCACAAAACTCTCCTGCCTGCCCCCCAATACCATATGCAAAAAGGAGGCAGATGAGGTGTAGAAGCTGCTGGTGGGGTAGAGGAGAGAAGGTGGGGCCCTGGGGGACTCCATGGCTGCCTTCAGCCCAAGCTCTGGGCCTAAGCAGATGACATGGATTGCGTGCCTGTACATGGGACTTTCAGGAAGTCTTGCTTAACTTCTTTGGACCTAACCTTCCAGATCTGTAAAAAGGGAGGGACATGATTCCAGAAGAAGTGTGTTCAGTTCTGAGAGATACACTTTAAGAGGGATAATAACCAAATAGCAGAGTCAACTGGAGAGGGGACCAGAGATGTGAATGCTCTCTGGGGACCCATCTGAAGGACCCATCTGAAGAGAAATGGGATTTGCTTTACATAGTTACAGAGGGCAGACAGAGAATCAGGAGGTGAAAGTAAAAATGTATGCCATTAAGGTTGTAAGAGAGAATGCTTTATCAGAGTTGCCCAGATTGAGTGGGGAGTTCTTCACCACAGGCATAGCAACAGAGATTGGGAGACCATCTCCAGGTGTGTAAACACTGGAAAGGAGAATGGATCAGATGACCTCAGCCTCTAAATTTCCCTACTGAAAATCTGATTATGGGGACTTATTTTCCTCCTTCATGGATGATTGAGGAAATCTGAAGAAACTTAGCATGATTAAGAGAGAAAACATATTGGTGAGAGGTCATTGAATATTGGTTTTTGGTAGATGAGAAATCAACTCATATGACTTATAAAAGTAGTTATTTGGGTACAGATAAGATAATGAGGGTAGAGGTTCACTGTTGGGGGTTCAAAGGTGTCAACTGCCGCCACTTTCTGGGATCTCTTCAAGCAAAGGACAATAGAGATGGGGCAGTGGTTAAAGATATAAGCTTTGGAGTAAGACTTCCTGGGCTCGAACCCTGCCCCACTCATGCAGTAGCTGTGCATTCTTAGGCAAGTTACGTAATTTCTCTGAGCCCTTGTTTCTTCATCTAAAATAGGAATAATGAAAATTTCAACTTCATAAAATTATTGTGAGGATTAAATGAGATAATTCATGTAAAGTTGGGCTGGATAACATCTCTTTGCCCCTCCAGATTCATAATCTACCCTTTGCCACTCTATGCCTGGAGGCTAATGACCATATCAATGAGTTCTTATTTCTTCTGGTTTCCATTGGCCCGGCAGAAGGCCAGGGAGTCCCAGCAGAAGATCAGAGAGTGGAAGGAAAGTGAACTGGGGTATTTATTCCCCCAGCTTTCTCTCTGAGGGTCCACGAGTGGTTAACTCTTACTCTAGACTGAAGGTCACAACTCCTGTCAGATGGTCCTCTCCACACATTCTCTGTGGGGTCTGATAACTGCTAACTTGCCTTGACCCTTCAAGTTCGGGGGTAATAATGGTGCTCCACTGTTACTAGCCTTGGGGTATTGCTCCACTATTTGTTATGTTCTTATACTCCTCCCACATCTTCGTCAATAGTCTTTTTATTAAACCCACCTCCAATGATCCAGATTTGATGGTGCCTTTTGTTTCCCATTGGGAACAGGACTGATATACTGTGACTCCCACATGATAAACATTCCATTTATTCATTCAACAAATATTAATCAGGTGCCCAATGTGTTCCAGGGACTGTTCTATTTACTGGAGGTTTGATGGAAAACAAAACAAAGATTCCTCTCCTCCTAGAGTGTTCATTCTAGTGGTGACTTGATTGATATTATTGAGCACTTGCTATGTGGTGGGTACTGTTCAAAGTGCTTTATATGCATTAACTCACATGGTCTTTACAATTACCCTGTGAGGCAGAGACTATGAGCATATGCCCATATGAGGGAGACTGGTCATGGAGGAGGTGCAGCAGCTGCTGGAGATGCTTCCCTATGAGAGAGAAGGAGCAAGACCCGGAGTCTCTCTTCTACCTTCTGTCTAGTCTCGCAGTGCTTCATACTGCGATAAGCTGGCTGGAAACCAGTGAACATAGGACCCTGGAAATAGTCTGCAAATGTCAACCTGTGTGACCCACTCAAACAGGGAATTGTGGGAAATGGATCTGAGGGCCAGTGGGGCCAAGACTGGCCCAGGGATCATGTGTGGGGTGAGCCTGCTAGCAGGATTGGAGAGCTGTGCCCTATTTCAAGGCAGGGACTAAGAGTTGAGGTCCTCTGCTGAGCAGCACGAGACACCAGGATCTGAGCACTGAAGCTGAGCCTTGTGAGCCTCAGGGAAAGACCCATGTGTCCCTGTTAAGCACGGATAGATGCATCCCTGCCTTTGAATGAAGCATCTGGGCTTGGATTGCGAGCATCTTAGCTGAGACTGCATTCTTAGCCTGTTTCCTCAGCATCATCTAGGCAGCTCCTCCAAACATGATGGAGACTAAATAACATGTGGAATGTGGCAATATTTTGCACTCAGCTTGTGGAATAAAATTGATCTCTGCTGCAAGAGTCACGGGTTTCCCACACCCTGTCTTTACAGCCCAATCTTCTCTTCTGATTGAATCCATGCTTCTCCATGGGGGAGGCAGGGATCTCCAGAGATATTTTGCTCCACCTGGGAAGTCCATAAATTTTGTTCTGCTATTTGACATAGTGCAAAGAAGACAATAGGGGAAGAAAAGTGAGCTTCTCCAGATTTCATCCCAGTGACCAAGGAGGCCTTCACTTCTGCCTCCCTACAATGAGGGGCATTGGCAACCAGTTTCCCTGAGGTTTGTTCTTAGGGTATGTCTCTGTGTTGGAAGTGCATTTCTATCCCCCCTACAGAGATGGACAACTCATACGATCAGAGGATTTAACTTCAATTTAATTAAAATCATTATTTTACTGAATATATATTATGTGCCAGGTAACATGGGAGACTCCCTGCTAGGTACAATCTGAACAATGGAAGGTTCACTGGATGATCCCCACTGGAATTAGACATCAGAGGACCCCTAAGGAAAGGTTCAACTCTTCCTCGGCAAAAGAGTAGTTATCTTCCTGAAGGCGCTATATGGACCCAGAGTTGTTGCTTCATTGCCTCTTTTCAGTGGACTTAGAGATGCCTCCCCTACCCACAAAGTTTCACAGACTCCCTCATCCTTCATCTTTCTAAGTTCTGTGGGGAAAAGCTATGTTAGATACGTGGAGTGACTCACCACCAGAGACTCAGAAAAGCATTTGCTTGAGGTTGTAATGTCTCCTTAATGAAAAGCGAAGCTGCTTAGCAGCAGTAACTTAGATGCAGCATGGAGGCAGGGGGATGCACGAGATGATCTCCAGAGCCTCTCAGCCTTCAGAACCTTTGGTCCTTTGAGATCATGTGTTCACCATTCCTTTCCTGATCTGGCTTGTCAGTTTCCAGACTGTTGCTTCTCATGTTAATTTATTTGATGGCTGAAAGGATGAGAGAAGGAGGAGGCACTCCCTTCCTGTTCTCACACAGCTGTGCTCCATGGAGACACATCTGTTCTTACTGGAGGGCAAAGCCTGCCAGAGTCCCTGTCTCCACTAGCATTTCCAACTGCTTCCATATGGGAGGCTAGCCTGTGGTCCCAGAAGGCTGACAATGCAGCAATGGCAGCAAAAGAAGAGAGAGGCAGAGGGAGTTAAGAGGATCTGAGCGAAGTGGGACATTCTCTTCATTCTTCTGCCTGCCCTTCCCCCATCACATTCGTTCTATCCCCTACAAGGATATTTCCAGACACCCGGAAGTTTAGCACCTACCTGTGGAGAAAGAAGGTGAGTACATAGTAGTCAAATGAGTCTCTGGGTGCAGAATTGTGCCAAGGACTTTGTGGGAAAGACCATCATTGTCTGAGCAAGGTAGCGTGATGGAAGTAAGTCAGGATCAAAAAGGTTTGCTGAGGACTACTGGGATTTTACATCCCTTCCTGTAAGTGTCTCTGACCACACTGGCTCCCAGAGCTTATTTGGCTTTGCATTCAACCCTTCTTTTGACTGTTCATTTAAAGTATGATACAACAAGCATGTCAGGCATATTTTAATGCACTTAATGCTAATGTTGGCTTCTTATCCCACCTCTGCCACCTACTTACTAGTTGAGTGACTGGCAACTTAACCTCTTGGAGATTGTTTTATTACTTGCAAGATACAGTTACCAAAGGTACCTTTCAAACATGATTTTCATTAGGATTAGTAAGAAAACATATGTAGAGTTCCCAGCAGAGTTCTATCATGTAGTAGTTACCTAATAAATTTCAATCTTGTATCAGTCACACTCCCAGAAAGAAAAATATGGTGTCTTAGGTTGGGCCCTTCCAGAGGCTGACCCAGAGACCAGGTTTTGAGTGCAAGTAATTTTTTTGGGAGGTGATCCCAGGTTGGGGGAAGTGGGGGAAGTGAGACAGGAAAGGGAAGGAAGCCAATATAGAGTGTGTTGATGAGCAGTTTATCTGTGGGCCAGTGGTTTATCTATGGGCAAGTGGAACCCTACTGGGGACCTCTGGGGCATGGTGTAGAACACATTTCAGAGTTGTTCTGAAGGCCTAAGAAGCTGGGCTATTTACTTATTAACCAACTTCCATTTATCATTTGTTGAGGACTGCTCTTGCGGGTGTGAACTGTTGTGCTGGCCAAGCATAGCCTTATGGCAGAGAGAGCATATAGGGCTTGCTGTAAGAAGACACCAGTGGTAATCATGTGTGCCTAGGGTATGTGAGCAGAGCACCAGCAGCATCTGCTACAGATGACATATTCAAAAGGACAGCCCAAGTGAGTTTAATGAAGAGTCAATTTACATTGCTGTGGATAGATTAAGGGAAACCAGGAAGGAATGTTGAGGCACTGAGGCTACAGTGTAAGAAGTGGCTAGTCCATAAGGTAAGGCATACCTTGGAGATATTGTGGGTTCATTTCCAGACCACCATAATAAAGCAAATATCACAATAAAGAGAATCACATGAATTTTTGACTTCCTAGTATATATAAAAGTTATGTGTACACTATACGGTAGTCTATTTAGTGTGCAGTAAAAAAAATGTACATACTTTAATTAAAAAATACTTTACTGCTAAAAAATGCTAACCATTATTTGAGCCTTCAATGAGTTGTAATCTTTTTGGTGGTCCGGGGGCTCTTGCCTTGGTGTTGATGGCTGCTGACTGATCAGGCTGGTGGTTGCTAAAAGTTGGGCTGGCTGTGGCAATTTCTTAAAATAAGATGACAGTGAAGTTTGCTGTATCTATTGACTCTTCCTTTCATGAACAATTTCTCTGTAGCATGCAATACTGTTTGATACTGTTTTATCCACAGCAGAACTTCTTTAGAAATTGGAGTTAATCCTCAAAAAACCTACCGCTGCTTTATCAACTAAGTTTATATAATATTCTAAATACTTTGTTGTCATTTCAACAATCTTCACAGCATCTTCACCAAGAGTAGATTCCATCTCAAGAAACCACTTTCTCTGCTCATCCATAAGAAGTGAATTCTCAACTGTGAAAGTTTTATCGTGAGATTGCAGCAATTCAGCCAAATATCCAGGCTCCACTTCTAATTCTAGTTTTCTTACTGTTTACACCATGTCTATAGTTACTTCCTCCACTGAAGTCTTGAACCCCTCAAAGTCATCAATGAGGGTTGAAGTCAACTTCTTCCAAACTCCTGTTAATATTGATATTTTGACCCCTTCCCATGAATCTTGAATGTTCTTAATGGCATTTAGAGTGGTGAATCCTTTCCTTTCAATTTTCTTTGCTCAGCTCCATCAGAGGAATCAGTGTCTATGGCAGCTATAGCCTTATGTATTTCTTCTTCTTCTTTTTTTTTTGTTTTGGCTGAGCCACATGGCTTGCAGGATCTTTGTTCATTGACTAGGGATCAAGGCCCTAGTCAAGGAACTGGGCCCCGGCAGTGAAAGCACTGAGTCCTAACCACTAGACCACTAGGGAATTCCCCGAAATGTATATCTTAAAGAATAAGACTTGAAAGTCAATATTATTCCTTGATCCATGGGCTGCATAAGTATATTGTGTTAGTAGGAATGAAAACTAGATGAATCTCATTGTACATCTCCATCAAAGCTCTTGGGTGACCAGGTGCATTGTCAATGAACAGTAATATTTTGAAAGGAATCTTTTTCTCTGAGTAGTAGCTCTCAACAGTGGGCTTAAAATATTCAGTAAACCATGTTGTAAACAGATGTGCTGTCATCCAGGCTTTGTTTTTCCACTGATAGAGTAGATTTAGCATAATTCTTAAGGGCCCTAGGATTTTGGGAATGGTAAATAAGCATTGGATTCAACTTAAAATCACCAGCTGCATTAACCCCTAACAAGAGAGTCAGTCTGTCCTTTGAAACTAGGCACTGATTTCTCCTCTCTAGCTATGAAAGTCCTAGGTGGCATCTTCTTCCAGCAATATAAGGCTGTTTCGTCTACAATGAAATCTGTTGCTTAGTGTAGCCACTTCCATTAATTCTCTTAGCTAGGTCTTCTGGATAACTTGCTGCAGCTTCTGCATCAGCACTTGCTGCTTTACCTTGTACTTTTATGTTATGGAGATGGCTTCTTTCCTTAAACCTCATGAACCAACCTCTGCTGGCTTAAGCTTTTCTTTTGCATCTTCCTCACCTCTTTCAGCCTTCGTAGATTTGAAGAGAGTTAGAAGCTTACTCTGGATTAGGCTTTGGCTTAAGGGAATGTTGTGGCTGGTTTGCTCTTCTATCCAAACCACTAAAATTTTCTCCATATTATCAATCTGGTTATTTCACTTTATTATTCGTGTGTTCACTGGAGTAGCACTTTTAATTTCTTTCAGGAACTTTTTCTTTGCATTCACAGCTTGGCTAACTCTTTGGTGCAAGAGGCCTAGCTTTTGGTCTATCTTGGCTTTTGACATGCCTTCCTCACTAAGCTTAATCGTTTCTAGCTTTTGGTTTAAAGTGAAAGATGTTCGACTCTTCCTTTCACTCGAACACTTAGAGGCTGTGGTAGGGTTATTAACTGACCACATTTCAATGTTGTTTGGTCTCAAGGAATAGGGAGGGAGAACACTGGTTGCTGGAGCAATCGGGACACACAGCGTTTATCAGTTAAGTTTGCTGTTTTAGATGGGCGCAGTCATGTAATTACGGTTACAAAACAATTACAATACTTACATCAAAGAGCACTGACTCACCATAGCAAATATAATAATAACAAAAAAGTTTGAAATATTGAGAGAATTATCAATATGTGGCACAGGAAGTGAGAAAATGTCGTTGGAAAAATGGCCCTACTAGGTTTGCACACGCAGGGTTGCCACAAACCTTCAGTTTGTAAAAACTGCAATTATCTGCAAAGAGGATGAAAGCAAAGTATAATACAATGAGGTTTGCCTGTACTGGAGGAGAGTATAATTGCTGGGACCTGGTGAGACGGTGGTTGTAGGAGAAGGCCTCCAAAGCGTAGCTCTGTTTTTGGGTAGCAAAATGCAACCACGGCCAAACCCCCTGGACAGGAAGGGAGGACTGGGGGGCAAATATCTAGATTTGGACTGCCTGCTCCCCAGTCTCCTACTGTCAACTCCCAATAATTGAACTCAAAGAAGCCAGAGGGAACGGGGTTCCTGCAATCCCGAGATATCATCCGCTAGGACACAGAGCAGGATGTGGGTGGAGATTGGATCTGGGGGAGCAAGAAGAGACCCAATATAGATTCCCTTTCTTCTCTCTTGCCTGGTTTCAGTAATCATGTCTTTACACGCATCTCCACAAAGAGATTGTTATGTCTGAGGAGGATACAGCTTTGTCTCATTCTGTGATCTTCCTGTTTCTAGCCTAGTACCTTGCACATATTGGAAAACCAAATATTACCTGATTGAATGGGAGTAAGGGGTGCCGAGGGCTGTTGGAGAGAAGTGAGTGACTTCTGGGTGGGCAGTGGTCTTCAATGCCTGAATGGGGGAGTGTGGTTTGAAGTAGTCCTGGGAGAACCAGTCCTGTCTGTGCCCAGTGAGGTCACCCAAGGAGTCACAAATATCACGTAGGGGTGGTGCTATACGGCGCTTGCTTCATCGGTATCACCATCAAGAGGACTGTTTGCTCTTGGTCCCATGGTCAGTAGGGTGAAGGGGCCTCTGTGGGGCTCTCCTAAATGAGATCCAGGACTTCCCTCCCTCACTTCATTATACCACTGCACATTCCAGCTGTGGCTCCGCTCTTCCTGTGTTTAATTTCAGTCCATTTATTCCAGTTATTATTACTGTGGTGATGATTATTTATGGAGTGCTGACAGAGCTTGGCAACACGGCAGATACAGAGACACTGCGATACGTGCCTTACAGCTGTTGGGACTGTCACCACCTCCTCCTTTTGTTCTGGAAGATTCTGAAAGACTTCTCCTTCCACTGTTTGGTTTGGATAGGAGTTAACAGGACAGTATTTCCCAAGGAAAGAGTCTGCGCCACTTACAATACAATCAGTTTGGGAGCTGTAAAAATAGATGTTGGGACTCTACTCCAGATCTACTGAGTCAGAATCTGAGGTGCCTTGGGGCTCTGTCGTTTAACACGTTCCCCAGGAGGTTCTCAGGTCCAAGGAGAAATCTTGCTCTGGGAAATCCACTGACTGGAAAGGAAAGAAAAGGAAACAGGCAGGGTATAAGCATGGTATCTGCCTCCTGGACCTGATAGGCAAGTCACAGAGAGAAGTTAGCCAGAAAGGTCTTGTGAAGAAATGCTGTCTACCTTTTAAAACACTGATATGGGAGGAGCTTCAAGATGGCGGAAGAGTAAGACGCGGAGATCACCTTCCTCCCCACAAATACATCAGAAATACATCTACATGTGGAACACCTCCTACAGAACACCTACGGAACGCTGGCAGAAGACCTCAGACCTCCCAAAAGGCAAGAAACTCCCCACGTACCTGGGTAGGGCAAAAGAAAAAAGAAAAAACAGAGACAAAGAATAGGGACGGGACCCGCACCAGTGGGAGGGAGCTGTGAAAGAGGAAAGGTTTGCACACACTAGGAAGCCCCTTCGCGGGCGGCGACGGGGGGTGGCGGAGGGGGAAGGCTTCGGAGCCGCGGAGGAGAGAACAACAACAGGGGTGTGGAGGGCAAAGCGGAAAGATTCCCGCACAGAGGATTGGCGCCAACTGGCACTCACCAGCCCGAGAGGCTTGTCTGCTCACCCGTCGGGGCGGGCGGGGCTGCGAGCTGAGGCTCGGCTTCGGTCGGAGCGCAGGGAGAGGACTGGGGTTGGCGGCTTGAACACAGCCTGAAGGGGTTAGTGCACCACGGCTAGCCGGGAGGGAGTCTGGGGAAAAGTCTGGAGCTGCCGAAGAGGCAAGAGACTTTTTCTTCCCTCTTTGTTTCCTGGTGCGTGAGGAGAGGGGATTAAGCGCGCTGCTTAAAGGAGCTCCAGAGACGGGCGCGAGCCGTGGCTAAAAGTGCGGACCCCAGAGACGGCCATGAGATGCTAAGGCTGCTGCTGCAGCCACCAAGAAGCCTGTGTGCGAGCACAGGTCCCTCTCCACACCGCCCCTCCCGGGAGCCTGTGCAGCCCACCGCTGCCAGGGTCCCCTGATCCAGGGACAACTTCCCCAGGAGAACGCATGGCACGCCGCAGGCTGTTGCAACGTCATGCTGGCCTCTGCTGCTGCAGGCTCGCCCTGCACTCCGTGCCCCTCCCTACCCCTGGCCTGATAGAGCCAGAGCCCCCGAATCAGCGGCTCCTTTAAGCCTGTGCTGTCTGAGCGAAGAACAGACGCCCTCAGGCGACCTACATGCAGAGGCGGGGCCAAATCCAAAGCTGAACCCCGGAGCTGTGCGAACAAAGAAGAGAAAGGGAAATTTCTCCCAGCAGCCTCAGAAGCAGCAGATTAAATCTCCACAATCAACTTGATGTACCCTGCATCGGTGGAATACTTGAATAGACAACGAATCGTACCAAATTGAGGAGGTGGACTTTGGGAGCAGCGATATATATACTTTTTCCCCTTTTTCTCTTTTTGTGAGTGTGTATGTGTATGCGTCTGTGTGTGATTTTGTCTGTATAGCTTTGCTTTTACCATTTGACCTAGGGTGCTGTTTCTTTTTTTTTACTTAAAATTTTTTTTCTTAATAATTATTTTTTATTTTAATAAATTTATTTTATTTTACTTTATTTTATTTTATCTTCTTCTTTCTTTCTTTTTTTCTCCCTTTTATTCTGAGCCATGTGGAGGACAGGCTCTTGGTACTCCAGCCAGGCTTCAGGGCTGTGCCACTGAGGTGGGAGAGCCAAGTTCAGGACACTGGTCCACAAGAGACCTCCCAGCTCCACGTAATATCAAATGGCGAAAATCTCCCAGAGATCTCCATCTCAATGCCGAAACCCAGCTCCACTCAACAACCAGCAAGCTACAGTGCAGGACGCCTCACGCCAAACAGCTAGCAAGACAGGAACACAACCCCATTCATTAGCACAGAGGCTGCCTAAAATCATAAGGCCACAGACACCCCAAAACACACCACCAGACGTGGACCTGCCCACCAGAAAGACAAGATCCAGCCTCATCCACCAGAACACAGGCACCAGTCCCCTCCACCAGGAAGCCTACACAACCCACTGAACCAACCTTAGCCACTGGGGACAGACACCAAAAACAATGGAAACTATGAACCTGCAGCCTGCAAAAAGGAGACCCCAAACACAGTAAGTTAAGTAAAATGAGAAGACAGAGAAACACACAGCAGATGAAGGAGCAAGGCAAAAACCCACCAGACCTAACAAATGAAGAGGAAATAGGCAGTCTACCTGAAAAAGAATTCAGAAGAATGGTAGTAAAGATGATCCAAAATCTTGGAAATAGAATGGAGAAAATACAAGAAACCTTCAACAGGACCTAGAATAAATAAAGAGCAAACAGAGATGAACAACACTTCATCATGAAATGAGCAACATTTCATTTAGTAAATCAAATTAAAAATTCTCTAGAAGGGATCAATAGCAGAATAACTGAGGTAGAAGAACGGATAAGTGACCTGGAAGATAAAAGAGTGGAAATAATTACTGCAGAGAAGAATAAAGAAAACAGAATGAAAAGAATTGAGGACAGCCACAGAGACCTCTGGGACAACATTAAACACACCAACGTTCAAATTATAGGGGTCCCAGAAGAAGAGAAAAAGAAAGGGACTGAGAAAATATTCGAAGAGGTTATAGCTGAAAACTTCCCTAATATGGGAAAGGAAAGAGTTAATCAAGTCCAGGAAGCACAGAAAGTCCCATACAGGATAAATCCAAGGAGAAACACGCCAAGACACATATCAATCAAACAATCAAAAATTAAATACAAAGAACAAATATTAAAAGCAGCAAGGGAAAAACAACAAATAACACATAAGGGAATCCCCATAAGGTTAACAGCTGATCTTTCAGCAGAAACTCTGCAAGCCAGAAGAGAGTGGCAGGACATATTTAAAGTGATGAAGGAGAAAATCCTACAACCAAGATTACTCTACAACCTACAACCAAAATTACTCTATCCAGCAAGGATCTCATTCAGATTTGATGGAGAAATTAAAAGCTTTACAGACAAGTAAAAGCTAACAGAATTCAGCACCACCAAACCAGCTTTACAACAAATGCTAAAGGAACTTCTTTAGGCAGGAAATACAAGAGAAGGAAAAGATCTACAATAATAAATGCAAAACAATTAAGAAAATGGTAATAGGAACATATATATCGATAATTATCTTAAATGTAAATGGATTAAATGCTCCAAACAAAAGACATAGACTGGTTAAATGGATACAAAAACAAGACCTGTATATATGCTGTCTACAAGAGACCCACTTCAGACCTAGGACTGAAAGTGAGGGGATGGAAAAAGATATTCCATGCAAATGGGAATCAAAAGAAAGCTGGAGCAGAAATTCTCGTATCAGATAAAATAGATTTTAAAACGAAGAGTATTACAAGAGACAAAGAAGGACACCACATAATGATCAAGGGATCAATCCAAGAAGAAGATATAATAATTGTAAATATTTATACACCCAACACAGGAGCACTTCAATACATAAGGCAAATACTAACAGACATAAAAGGGGAATTCGACAGTAACACAATCAGAGTAGGTGACTTTAACACCCCACTTTCACCAATGGACAGATCATCCAAAATGAAAATAAATAAGGAAACACAAGCTATAAATGATACATTAAACAAGATGGACTTAACTGATATTTATAGGACATTCCATCCTAAAACAACAGAACACATATTCTTCTCAAGTGCTCATGGGACATTCTCCAGGATAGATCATATCTTGGGTCACAAATCAAGCCTTGGTAAATTTAAGAAAATTGAAATCATATCAAGTATCTTTCCCGACCACAAAGCTATGAGACTAGATATCAATTACAGGAAAAAATTTGTAAGAAATACAAACGCATGGACGCTAAACAACACACTACTTAACAACCAAGAGATCACTGAAGAAATCAAAGAGGAAATCAAAAAATACCTAGAAACAAATGGCAATGAAAACACAATGACCCAAAACCTATGGGATGCAGAAAAACCAGTTCTAAGAGGGGAGTTTATAGCAATACAAGCTCACCTTAAGAAACAAGAAACATCTCAAATAAACAACCTAACCTTCCACCTAAAGCAATTAGAGAAATAAGAACAAAAAAACCCCGAAGTTAGCAGAAGGAAAGAAATCATAAAGATCAGATTAGAAATAAATGAAAAAGAAATGAAGGAAACGATAGCAAAGATCAATAAAACTAAAAGCTGGTTCTTTGAGAGGATAAACAAAATTGATAAACCATTAGCCAGACTTATCAAGAAAAAAAGGGAGAAGACTCAAATCAATAGAATTAGAAATGAAAAAGGAGAAGTAATAACTGACATGGCAGAAATACAAAGATCATGAGAGATTACTACAAGCAACTATATGCAAACAAAATGGACAACCTGGAAGAAATGGACAAATTCTTAGAAATGCACAACCTACCGAGACTGAACCAAGAAGAAATAGAAAATATGAACAGACCAATCACAAGCACTGAAATTGAAACTGTGATTGAAAATCTTCCAACAAACAAAAGCCCAGGACTAGATGGCTTCACAGGCGAATTCTATGAAACATTTAGAGAAGAGCTAACACCTACCCTTCTCAAACTCTTCCAAAATATAGGAGAGGGAGGAACACTCCCAAACTCATTCTATGAGGTCACCATCACTCTGTTAACAAAACCAGACAAAGATGTCACAAAGAAAGAAAACTACAGGTCGATATCACTGATAAACATAGATGCAAAAATCCTCAACAAAATACTAGCAAACAGAATCCAACAGCACATTAAAAGGATCATACACTATGATCAAGTGGGGTTTATCCCAGGAATGCAAGGATTCTTCAATATATGCAAATCAATCAATGTGATACACCACATTAAAAAAATTAAAGGAGAAAAACCATATGATCATCTCAATAGATGCAGAGAAAGCTTTCAACAAAATTCAACACCATTTATGATAAAAACCATCCAGAAAGTAGGCATAGAGGGAACTTGCCTCAACATAATAAAGGCCATATATGACAAACCCACAGCCAACATCATTCTTTTTTTTTTTTTTTTTCAACATCATTCTGAATGGTGAACCACTGAAACCATTTCCACTAAGATCAGGAACAAGACAAGGTTGCCCACTCTCACCACTCTTATTCAACATAGTTTTGGAAGGTTTAGCCACAGCAATCAGAGAAGAAAAAGAAATAAAAGGAATCCAAATCAGAAAAGAAGAAGTAAAACTGTCACTGTTTGCAGATGACATGATACTATACATAGAGAATCCTAAAGATGCTACCAGAAAACTACTAGAGCTAATCAATGAATTTGGTAAAGTGGCAGGATACAAAATTACTGCACAGAATTCTCTTGCATTCTTATACACTAATGATGAAAAATCTGAAAGTGAATTTAAGAAAACACTCCCACCACAACATAAAGAATAAAATATCTAGGAATAAACCTACCTAAGGAGACAAAAGACCTGTGTGCAGAAAATTTTAAGACATTGATGAAAGAAATTAAAGATGATACAAATAGATGGAGAGATATACCATGTTCTTGGATTGGAAGACTCAACATTGTGAAAATGACTCTACTACCCAAAGCAATCTACAGATTCAATGCAATCCCTATCAAATTACCACTGGCATTTTTCACAGAACTAGAACAAAAAATTTCACAATTTGTATGGAAACACAAAAGAACCTGAATAGCCAAAGCAATCTTGAGAAAGAAAAATGGAGCTGGGGGAATCAGGCTTCCTGACTTTAGAGTATAACTACAAAGCTACAGTCATCAAGACGGTATGGTACTGGCACAAAAACAGAAATATAGATCAATGGAACAGGATAGAAAGCCCAGAAATAAACCCACGCCCATATGGTCACCTTATCTTTGATAAAGGAGGCAAGAATATACAGTGGAGAAAAGACAGCCTCTTTAAAAAGTGGTACTGGGAAAAGTGGACAGGTACATTTAAAAGAATGAAATTAGAACACTCCCTAACACCATACACAAAAATAAGCTGAAAATGGATTAAAGACCTAAACATAAGGCCAGACACTATCAGACTCTTAGAGGAAAACATAGGGAGAACACTCTATGACATAAATCGCAGCAAGATCCTTTTTGACCCACCTCCTAGAGAAATGGAAATAAAAACAAAAATAAACAAATGGCACCTAATGAAACTTAAAAGCTTTTGCACAGCAGAGGAAACCAGAAACAAGACGAAAAGGCAACCCTCAGAATGGGAGAAAATATTTGCAAATGAAGCAACTGACAAAGGATTAATTTCCAAAACATTCAAGCAACTCATGCAGCTCAATATTAAAAAAACAAACAACCCAATCCAAAAATGGACAGAAGACCTAAATAGACATTTCTCCAAAGAAGATATACAGATTGCCAACAAACACATGAAAGAATGCTCAACATCACTAATCATTAGAGAAATGCAAATCAAAACTACAATGAGATATCATCTCACACTGGTCAGAATGGCCATCATCAAAAAATCTGGAAACAATAAATGCTGGAGAGGGTGTGGAGAAAAGGGAACACTCTTGCACTGTTGGTAGGAATGTAATTGATACAGCCACTATGGAGAACAGTATGGAGGTTCCTTAAAAACTAAAAATAAAACTACCATACGACCCAGCATTCCCTCTACTGGGCATATACCCTGAGCAAACCATAATTCAAAAAGAGTCATGTACCAAAATGTTCATTGCAGCTCTATTTACAATAGCCAGGAGATGGAAGCAACCTAAGTGTCCATAAACAGATGAATGGATAAAGAAGATGTGGCACATATATACAATGGAATATTACTCAGTCAGAAAAGGGAACAAAACTGAGTTATTTGTAGTGAGGTGGATGGACCTAGTGACTGTCATATAGAGTGAAGTAGGTCAGAAAGAGAAAAACAACTACTGTATCCTAACACATATATATAGAATCTAAAAAAAGAAAAAAAAAAAGGTCAGAAGAACCTAGGGGCAAGATGGGAATAAAGATGCAGACCCACTAGAGAATGGACCTGAGGGTATGGGGAGGGGGAAGTGTAAACTGGGACAAAGTGAGAGAGTGGCATGGACATATATACACTACCAAACGTAAAATAGATAGCTAGTGGGAAGCAGCCGCATAGCACAGGGAGATCAGCTCGGTGCTTTGTGACCACCTAGAGTGGGGGGATAGGGCAGGTGAGTCAGAGGGAGGTGCAGGAGGGAAGAGATATGGGAACATATGTATAACTGATGCAGTTTGTTATAAAGCAGAAACTAACACACCATTGTAAAGTAATTATACTCTAATAAAGGTGTTAAAAAAAGGGCTATGTATAATAAAACGATCAACTGCATTATCCTGAAAGCAGCTCACTGAAATAAAATTTTAAATGAGAACTTAAAAAAAATAAATAAAACACTGATAGATGAACTATAATATAAATAAGAAAGGTGGCTTGGAATTGCTCGATTTTAGATTCCAGGCCATTTAAAAGAAAGGGGTGTATGTGAGAGAGGTTTAGTAATGAAATCTTGTAAAGTAATCTTTATAAAGTAATAAAGTAACCATAGTTACTGATAATAGTAACCATAGTTTATTGAGTCCTATTTGCTGGACATTATTCTAAGTTCCTTCCATGCGTAAAACTCATTTAATGCTCTGTACAATCCCTAGAAACCTGTACTAATAGTAACCCACTTTGCAGATGAGAAAACTGAGGCATAGAGAGTTTAAGTATTGTAGATTGCTCAAGTTATGAAAGCAGGCAAGTAGTACCAGGATTCAATGCCAGGCATTCTGCTTTCCTGAACATACTCTCTGCTGACTTCTAATGTGATAAAATGATACTGTGTTTGATAAAAATATTTTATAATATTTGTATAATGTTACATCAGTTATTCATTGAAGAAAACTGGAGTTGCCTCTGTGTGCTGGGCCCTTTTATAGTTACTACAGATGTACAGATGTACAGGATCTCATAGTCTGGGGTCAGAAGACATCCAACTTGATTATATTTATTTCTTTATGTATAAAGGCAGCTTTTGGGATTCTATACAGGTTGCTAAAGTTGCTTAGGCGAGTGGGGGAGGTGTCATCACAGAGGTGAAATTGCAACTGATTCTTGAAAGACATGTAGGAGTGCTTTGGGCAGAGAAAAGGGAGAAGTGAATTCCAGGCGGAGGAAACTACACATGCAAAAATACAGAACAGGAAGAAGAATGGGGTATTTTGCATGAACAGTGGCTGTCTGGTGGGTTGTAATAGAGGGACTGTGGTGTTCAGGAGGGAGGAAGTGAAATTGGTAAGGTGGGTTTGGGACCAAATTTTGCCAACGTTGAGAACCAATGAGGACACAATCTTCTACTGCAGGTTTTTGGGAACCACGGGAGAGATGGCATAGTCATAAGATGATGGTAACAGTGGGAAAGAGTTGGGATTAGAAGAAGAGAAAGGAGTCCAAGAGACTAGTTTTAGGTGGTAGGCAAACACCTAGGTAAGAATAATGGGGACCTGAACTCATTACAGTAGAAGTGGGGATGAAGAAGAAATGAAATTGAAAGATATTTGGGAAGAAGGGTCAGTAGTTCTCAAAGATTGATTTGATCCTAGGGGCTGATGGAGAGAAAAATACGGGCTGACTCTTGGGTTTCAGGCTTGGGAGACTGAAAAGATGGTAATGCTGACATTAAGGTGGAGAATATAAGAGTGGGGGTAGTTTTGGGAGAAGAATGAAGGATTCAGATTGTGCCATGTTGCTTTCAAAGGGCCAAGAAGTTTGAGTAGGGAACAGGAGGGAGATCAGGGGTCATGATATAGAAACAAGATTTACTTTTTATTATGGTAAACATGTTGCTATCTGATGGCTCTATTTGAAATTTTTGTGGACCCTCTCCCTACCTCCAACTGTAGAAGTTCTTTAAACAAAACAAAATAAAACACATTTCTACTCTACAAGTGATAGAGAACATGTGTATCAGGTAAAAACATCACTCAACTCAGATTTTTAGAAAGGAAACTTTATTTTTTTTGAAATTGAACTCAATCAGCATTTGTTGAAACTTTTAACCCTGCTCCTCAAAGTAAATTAGTTACTTCTGGTTTCATATTTGCTCTATTCCAGGTTAATCTTTTTTAGGCAGAACTTGTTTTTCCTTCTTCCTTTTTTTTTTTTTTTTTTTTTATCTTTTCTTGTCCTTTTCTTTGCTAGTGGCATTTGAGCACAAGTAAACTTATATAGTATCACAGAGGTACTGGGCAAGTATCTAGAGATGCCTAGGAAAGTTATTCACTTATCTCCTAGTGAGGAAAAATAATTTTGAAATGTTAAATTGTGTGTGTTTTAATCTGTGTTTCTCCCTTTTCTAGTTTCAAAGAGGTAATTTTTGAGAAGTAGAGTTTATATCATAGATCACAGACTATAGAGACAGACTGGCTTCAAACCCCAGTTCTGCCACTGCCCAGCTGTGTGTCCCTGGGTAAAGTTACTTAGCCTCTTTTTGCCTCACTTTCCTTGTCTGTAAAATGGGATGACAATAGGACCTACCTCATAATGTTTTTGTGAGAATTAAATGAGCTAACATGTATAATGTGCTTAGAACAGTGCTTAGCACATAAAAAGGCTATATAAGTTTTACATTTGATTAATTCCTTTCCTTGCAGAATGGAACATAGAAGACGCATTGAAATCAAAGTCTCTCTCTGTCTTTTGTAAATGACTAAAGCCACCAGAAGATTTTCTCGGTGGGAGTGGGAGGGAAAAAGGAGGTAGACAAATGTCTTAGAGAGTGGCAGGCAGAGTATAGACATCCCCAGGGTGATTTGGGAGGGGTCCTGGTGGTGTCCTGGAGAGGAGGCTTGTCTTGGAGGTAATGGTGGTCTGGGGATCTAGGGAGGCTGGAGTCAAGGCACGGTGGACTTTGGACATGCAGAGATTGTTCAGGCTGGCACAAGGGACATCCTAGCAGGTGCCAGCTGAATCCATTACCCACGATCAGACAGGCCTCTTCAATGTTGGCACAATTCTGGGGAGAAAACTCTCATGAGAATGGAAGCTCATTTTTTTTCCCCCCTCCTGGTGGGTTAGAGACTAGGAATATGATACAAATGGATTTAAAAATAAAGAAGAAGAAGAAAACTGAGGCAACTTCTTGCCCATGTGAGAGTTGATGGGCTCTTTGAACCCCATAGCCTCCAGGTCAGGGTATGAAATGGAAGAGCAAACAAATATTGCCTGTATGACTCTTTTGGTTTTTAACGAAAGGAAAATGCTCTTTCCCTTACTCCTTTCACCTCTCCTAGGAGAGCAAGAAGCAGAGACTCCCCTCTCTCTGAGTTTAACCAGGACTTCCCCAGAGCAGGAACAGGCAGGAAGATTTAGTCCCATTCTCCTCCACTTCCCTCCGACCCCTCCCTGAGACTGACTGCCCTTCTGTGTTTCACTTCCTGTCCTGGTCTTAAATGCTCCCCTGTGCAGCTGTTCCACAGCTGGTAGCCCTCCAGTCACCTCCTGCCCCCCACCACTTCTCTGTTGAAGGGGGCTTGGGGAGAGTTGGAAGGTGCTATATCAGTGTAAGACATTTCCTCCCCTCACCCCTCAGCTGTGCAGCTCAGCTGTGTGTCCTCTGGCACCTACAAAATCAAACACCTGCCTTCCAGATGTTTGCACCTACAGGCCAGCAAAGCTGACTGCAGAAAGTCCCTTAGCATGGAGACAGATATTTAGTAGAGGGCAACATTTAATGGAATTCTTGGCCTGAAAAAGACTTGGAGGGATCATCTTTTTGGTTTCTCTGCCTACAGGAAGAATGAAGCTTAATTGAGTCCTTTATACTTAAAGACATCTTTTTTTAAAAAAACATCTTTGTTGGAGTATAATTGCTTTACAGTGATGTGTTAGTTTCTGTTTTATAACAAAGTGAATCAGTTATACATATATATAGGTTCCCATACCTCTTGCATCTCCCTCCCTCCCACCCTCCCTATCCCACCCCTCTAGGTGGTCACAAACCACCAAGCTGATCTCCGTGTGCTATGCGGCTGCTTCCCACTAGCTATCTATTTTACGTTTGGTAGTGTATATATGTCCATGCCACTCTCTCACTTTGTCACAGCTTACCCTTCCCCCTCCCGATATCCTCAAGTCCAATTTGTATGGAAACACAAAAGACCCCGAATAGCCAAAGCAATCTTGAGAACAAAAAATGGAGCCGGAGGAATCAGGCTCCCTGACTTCAGACTATACTACAAAGCTACAGTACTCAAGACAGTATGGTACTGGCACAAAAACAGAAATATAGATCAATAGAACAGGATAGAAAGCCCAGAAATAAACCCACACCCATATGGTCACCTTATCTTTGATAAAGGAGGCAAGAATATACAGTGGAGAAAAGACAGCCTCTTCAATAAGTGGTGCTGGGAAAAGTGGACAGGTACATGTAAAATATGAGATTAGAACACTCCCTAACACCATACACAAAAATAAACTCAAAATAGATTAAAGCCCTAAATGTAAGGCCAGACACTATCAGACTCCTAGAGGAAAACATAGGCAGAACACTCTATGACATAAATCACAGCAAGATCCTTTTTGACCCACCTCCTAGAGAAATGGAAATAAAAACAAAAATAAACAAATGGGACCTAATGAGACTTAAAAACTTCTGTACAGCAAAGGAAACCAGAAACAAGACCAAAAGACAACCCTCAGAATGAGAGAAAATATTTGCAAATGAAGCAACTGACAAAGGATTAATTTCCAAAACATTCAAGCAACTCATGCAGCTCAATATTAAAAAAACAAAAAACCCAATCCAAAAATGGGCAGAAGACCTAAATAGACATTTCTCCAAAGAAGATATACAGATTGCCAACAAACACATGAAAGAATGCTCAACATCACTAATCATTAGAGAAATGCAAATCAAAACTACAATGAGATATCATCTCACACTGGTCAGAATGGCCATCATCAAAAAATCTGGAAACAATAAATGCTGGAGAGGGTGTGGAGAAAAGGGAACACTCTTGCACTGTTGGTAGGAATGTAATTGATACAGCCACTATGGAGAACAGTATGGAGGTTCCTTAAAAAACTAAAAATAGAACTACCATACGACCCAGCATTCCCTCTACTGGGCATATACCCTGAGCAAACCATAATTCAAAAAGAGTCATGTACCAATATGTTCATTGCAGCTCTATTTACAATAGCCAGGAGATGGAAGCAACCTAAGTGTCCATCAACAGATGAATGGATAAAGAAGATGTGGCACATATATACAATGGAATATTACTCAGCCATAAAAAGAAACGAAATTGAGTTATTTGTAGTGTGGTGGATGGACATAGAGTCTGTCATAATGAGTGAAGTAAGTCAGAAAGAGAGAAACAAATACTGTATGCTAACACATATATATGGAATCTAAGAAAAAAATAAAAAAGGTCATGAAGAACCTAGGGGTAAGATCTTAAAGACAATTAATGAAAGAGTCCAACTTCCCCTCGGCTCATTATCAGGGGTTTTTCTTTATGACCAAACATATTTCTTTCTAGTTTTAAGGGAGATCGGCTAATACCAGGCAGAGCTTATACATAATAACGACTCTTCCTTTTCCCCAAAGTAATCACTAGGAGGGGAGGAAGTGTGGCGTGGAGTGAGCACTGTCTTTGGAGTCACACAAGCCTGTATTCAAATCCAGGCTTAGCCAAGTACCAACTCTGTGACTTTAATTAACACTTAAGTTTTAAATTTGTCCTCTTTGAAATTCAGACAGTAGAACCTGTCCGACAAGGTTTTAGGATTACATGGATAATGTGTACTCATACCTAGCATTGTTAGGTAGCTCAGAATAAGCCCCAAACAACTCATAGCTATTGTTGTTATTATTATTACAGATATCCTGTTTCTTAATTTAGGCAAAAACATTTATGTCCAGAATTAATTACCAACAGCTCACTTGTGCTAAGTGCTTGCTGATCTAAGTGTTGTGCAAAACAAGGCAACCTACTAATACTTTTCCTTTAGTCCAGGATTTCTTAAGGTGTGCTGTGGTCCACCTGTATCAGAATTACCTGTAGGCACTTGTTAAAACTTCAGAATCCTGTGCTCTAGCACACATATTGATTCAGAATCTGTTAGCTAGGCCAGGGAATCAGCATTTTGTCAAGCACCCACGTAATTCTTAGCACCTTTGAGAGCTACTTCTTAGGGTATGTTAATAAGGTCTGATGGCTTGTAGGCAAAGAAGGCACATCACTTGGTGTTCCCTGGTTCACAGAGCTGGAGTTTTGCCACTTGTCTCTTTGCTCTTCCCAGGAGCTGGCCATCAGCTGGTACTACTTTCTTAGAATCACAGGGGCACAGAATGTTAGCATTTGAAACAGCCTCAAAGGTCACATCCAATATCTCCAGATACAAGAATCCCTTTTATAGAAACTTAGAAGTGTGCTGCAGATTCTCCAGAGGCATGGGGAAAGTGGGATAAAAGGGCAGGTGCCCAGGAATAGGGAGACAGGAAGCAAGGATTGGCCAAGCACTGGACTAGCTGGCAGGATTTATGAGATGCTCGTTGTATGCAGATCCCAGCAATGGCTGTGGTGGGAAGGCACAGAGGAAGGAATAGATAGGGCTTGCAGTGTCTCTACCATGCTCAGCATCTGGACGGAAACTGAGAAATCTAGTCAATCATTCCAATGTTTCTAAATGACCAGATGTTTGATGTCAGATTTTTGAGAAGTTCAGGGTCTCTTTGGAGGACACAGTGGGGAGCAAGGAAAACAACAGGAAGAAAAGGAGGAAAAAACCCAATGAGATATAGGCTAGTGTTGGTTATTAAAGTAACGAATCCATTTAAGGAGTTCTACTGGGTGGAAAGTCTTGGCTATACAAAGAGTAATCAAACATAAATACTTCCCTCAAGGGGCAACATAATGTGTGAGAAAATTAAAGGCACTGGAACCAGATTCAAATTGTGTTTCACCACTTACTAGCTCTGGGAACCTGGGAAGTGCCTTAATCTTACTCAGATTTCACAACTGTAAATAATGCAAATATTACCTACCTCTCTGGTTGTGGTGAGGATTAGATTAAATAATGTATGAAAAATACCCGGTACAGTGCCTGCACATAGAAGTACTCAACCATTGTTACAATTCTCTTCTGGAAGAGGGAACATAACTCCTATCCAATCACTTAAGTGCAGTGGCTCCATTAATATCCAGTTAAGGTTGGTTTTGCTGTTCCAAGCACAGGGTGTTCTTGACTCTTGAAGATTGGAACCCAGGTGAATAATTGCCATGCTTTATTCAACCAATAAAAACTCACACAGCCCAGAAGTGACTGCATTGCTTGTTAGTTCCATGAAGTTCTCCTTAGAACTTATTTAGAGTCCTTATCAAATAATCTTGAGTCATGTCACATGGAGATAGCTGGAAAAGCTACCCATCCTTCTGAAGGACAAATCCACGTTAGGCAACTGTTTTGGCCACTTTGTCTTATTGTTATTTTTAATTAGAAAAATACGGAAAAATTAAAATTATAAGTTTTTTCCCATTTAAAAACATTACAGAAGAATGTTCTGGTTTTGGGTAAGATAGAGTAAGCACACTCTAGTCTGTGTCTCTCACTGAACGCAAAGCCTGGACAAAATGCATGGGGCAGCTATTTGAGGACTCTGAAAAGTAGACGGTCTCAGGTGGATTGGGGGAAAAGGTTAGAATTTATTTTAACACTGAATTGGAGGTGAGTTTATCATTTCCACCCTTTCTAGTATTTCCCTGAATTAAGTCAACACCAGACCTGGAAGTGGGCAGTGGGATGTGGACAGAGAGAGGTCCAGGAGAATTCCTCTAGTTCTGACTTGAGTGGGAAAAAAAACACCTAATATTTATAAAGAGTGCAGAAATCTCTCATTTTTCTTTTTTTCCATTTTTAGTCTTTTCTTCATTTCCTTTTGTCCTAGCCCAAGTAATCCCATGGCAGTAGCAGCAGCAGTGGGAGCCTGCAGGAACCTAAAACTTCAGGGAAACCCCTTAAGGTGGTTTATGAACTCCAGGGCTACCTCCTTGAGCTGTGTGTGGTGTGGACTTGACCCAGAGTAATATGTATAGATTTTGAGAACTGAACTATGGGATATATCACTACCCGAGTCGCCGACTGGCCATTAGGTGGTATACATGTGAAATAGATGCAAACAGCACTACACAGGCTTTGCAAAATGAACTGCTATTGGAACGATAACCTTTATAAGGCTAATAAAAACTTGTGGCCTAAAACAAACTGAGTCACTTGTTTGCTAACATGAAAAAAAATGCATTCTTTGTAGTATTTAAATGCAACCAAAAATCTCAGAAAGTAATACTCAATATGTCCAGGATACAATTCAAAATTACTTGGTGTACAAAGAACCAAAAACACCTCAACCTGTATGGAAAAAGACAATCAACAGAAGTCAATGTCTAGCTAACGCTGACAAAATTTTAAAGCAGTTATTATAAAAATGCTCCAACAAGTAAGGGAGAATACTCTTGAAATGAATGAAAAAATTGAAATTCTCAGCAAAGAAATAGAAAATGTAAAAAAAGGGAACTTGGGAAAAGAAAATTTGTTAACCCCAAACCAAAAACAAAACTTCACTAGATGGACTCAATAGCAGAGTAGAGATGACAGAAGTGAGTCAAAACATGAAGATATATCAATAGAAATTATCTAATCAGAACAGCAGAGAGAAAAAAAAGATTAAAAGAAGAGAATAGATCTCAGGGATCTGTAAGACAATAACAGAAGGTCAGATATTCATATCATCAGGGCACCAGAAGGAAAGAAAAGTTTGAGGCTAAGAAAAAATTGTCTGAAAACTTTCCAAATTTGGTGGAAGTCAGAAACCTACAGATTCAACAAATTCAGTGAACCTCGAACCAGGTAAATTCAAAGCAAGCCACACCCAAATCATAATTAAACTGCTGAATATTAAAGACAGAAAAATTGACAGTAGCAAGAGAGAAATGGTGCATTATCTGTAGGAGGATAATGATTCTAATAACTGAATTTCTCTGATTACTCGTCAGAAATCATGGAGCCAGAAGAAATGACATTTTTCAAGTGCTGAAAGAAGAAAACTGTCCATCTAGAATTCTAGATCCAGTGAGAATGTTCTCCAGGAATGAAGGCAAAATAAAAAATTCTCAGATGAAGGAAATAGAAAAAAGTTTGTTACTAGCAGAATTGCTCTAAAAAGAATTGCTAAAGGAAGTCTTCAGACAGAAAAGAAATTATACTAGAAAGAAAATTGGAACATCAAGAGTGAAGGAAAAGTAACAGAGATAATAAATATCTTGGTAAACTTCATAGACTCTTCTCCTTTTATTGAGTTATTTAAAATACGTTTGATGGTTAAAAACAAAAAAATTATAACATCGTCTGATAAGAGTTTTCAACAAATGTAGATATAACATAGGACAACTAAAACATTAAACGGGGAGAGTAAGGGGGCCCATATTGGGGGGGGGGTAAGGTTTCTACATTCCACTTGAAGAGGTAAAGTATTGAATTAAATTAGATTGGAAAAGTTAATTATGTATATTGTAATTCCAATAGCAACCACTGAAAAACGTATACAAAGAGGTATAGTAAAAAGTGCAATAGATAGATTAAAATGGAATACTGAAAAATGTTCAAATAATCCTAAAGAAAGCAGGAAAGGAAAAAAGAGAGGAACAAAAAACAGAGGGAACAAGTAGAAAAGAAAGAATAAAATGGTAAACCTAAATCCAAGCATATTAATAATTACATTATAAAAAACTTTTTTCAAATATGTAGGTTAAAAGCAAAAGGATGGAAGATGATTTCTCAAATGCCAACCAATGGAAAGAAGGAGAGGGGTTATATTAGCATGAGACAAAGTAGATCTCACAGAAAAATGAATTGCCAGGGATAAAGAGGCACCTTAAACATCACATAATGAAAAAAGAATCAATTCATAAAGAAGACATCCTAATCCTAAGTGTTTTGCCTCTAATAACAGAGCTCCAAAATGTATGAAGGAACCAACTGACAGAACTAAAAAGAGAAATAGACAACTTCACAATTATAGGTGGAGACTTCAGAAGTCCTCTCTCAGTAATTGATGGAGCTAGCAGACAGAAAATCAGCAAGGATATAGAAGAACAGAATGACACCATCAACCGAATGGACATAATTGCCATTTAAACACACTCCACCTAGTAACAGCAGAATACACATTCTTTTCAAGAACACATGGAACATTCATCAAGATAGGCCATATCCTGGGTCATAAAACAAATCTTAACAGATTTAAAAGAACTGAAGTCGTACAAAGTATGTCCTCTGACCATAATAGAATTAACTAGATAACAGAAAAATTTCCAAAACATAGGAGGAAAAGGGAAAACCTTCATAACTTTGGGTTAGGTGAAGAGCTCTTAGATATGATAGCAAAGCACAGTCCATAAAAGAACAAACTGATAAGTTATATTTCATCAAAATTTAAAACCTCAGTTCTTTGAGAGACACTATTCAAAAAATAAAAAATTAAGCTACAGACTGGGAGAAAATATATGCAGATCACTTCTCTGATAAAAAGACTTGTATACAGAATATATAAACAACTCTCAAAACTTAATAATAATAAAATTAAACATGGGCAAATAATTCAAGCACTTCACCAAAAAAGATGTACAGATGGAACATAAGCACATGAAAATACACTCAACACTATTAGTTGTTAGGGAAATGAAAAACCATAATGAGATATCACTACACTCCTATTAGGATGGCTAAAATTTGTAAAGACCAGGAACAGTCAGAGGTCCAGCATGGCTCTGGGTGGGAAGGAGCAGGGAGTGTGTAGGGGGATACAGCGCAGGTGTGGTCAGATCATGGTGAGCCCAAGAGTCCAGGTCTTACAATCTCTAAGTTATTCCTTAGTGTTTGCTAGGGCCAGAGGTGGGCCAGAATGAATGAATGAAACGAAATCTTACATTTCCCTCAGGACCAACAGAGCTTCATTTTGAGATGCTCACTTTCTTCTCTTAGATGTTCCCTAGACTCTTGTGAAGGAGGAGGTGCAAGCTCTCAAGGCTCCTTATTCAGAAGATGAAGGGCTTGCTGTAAGGTGTTGCCTAAGCAACATGAGGGAGGTTGGAAGTTCTCATAAAGAGGATGCTCAATATGAAAATAAGTGGGGTTTTGAGTTTTCTTCGCACTTCTCCAAGGACAAAAACTTTGGCCACACCGCATGGCTCCTTTCCCTAAGCACTTACCCTTTCCTCCTTCTTTCCTTTCTGGCCCAGTCCCACCCATTCCTGATCTGCCTCTTAAAGGCATCTATTCCTAGTTTGGCTGTATAGACCACTCATGTACCTTACTCCCAGTTTTGGAGGCTTATCTCTAGATTCCAAATCCTGGTGGCTGTTGGAATTTGGGAATTATTTTCCTTTTATGCCTTGATTTCTCTTTATGCTGCATCCAGTATCTCTGAGTACAAGTGTAAGCACTTTTGAAATATTCAGTAATTATTCCCTAAGATGGTGTATAGGGAGTCCCGGGTAAAAGCTGCATGCAGAGTTCATAGCCTGAAGTTATAAAGGAAAGAGTCAAGCAGTGCTCACACAATGCATTTATTCATTCAAGAAATGTTTATGAAATACCTATCGTGTTCCTGGTACTGTTTAAGTTTAGCAATGAAGTATACAGGAGGTTCCATTCTGGCTGGGGAAGAGAGGCAAAAAAAAAAAAAAACCTAAAAAATATGGTATGTCAAATGATAAAAAGCATTATGAAGACAATCAGGGCAGGGGAAGAGAGGCGGAGAGTCAGGTGCAAGGAGATGGGGAGAGGCTGCCTTTTTACAGAGGGTGGTCCGGAAGTGCATCTCTGATTAGGTGACATTTATTTTTTTTAACATTTAAAAAACTTTTCATTTTATATTGGAGTATAGTTGATTAACAATGTTGTGTTAGTTTCAGGTGTACAGCAAAGTGACTCAGTTATGCATATACATGTATCTATTCTTTTTCAAATTCTTTTCCCATTTAGGTTGTTACATTATATTGACCAGAGTTCCCTGTGCTATACAGTAGGTCCTTGTTGGTTACCCATTTTAAATATAGAAGTGAGTACATGTCAATCCCAAACTCCCTAACTGTCCCCCCGCCCCGACCTTCCCCCCTGGTAACCATAAATTCATTCTCTCATTCTGTAGGTCTGTTTCTGTTTTTGTAAATAAGTTCAATTGTATCATGTTTTAGGTGACATTAAAACAGAGACCTGAAGGAGGCAAGGGAGTGAGCTGAGAAGAAATCTGTGAGAATGTTCCACAGAATGTTCCAAATCTGTGAGAATGTTCCACAGATTTCCCTGGAATACTATAAGTATTCCAGGGAAATGGAAAAGGATGTGGAAGGACCCTGAGGCAGTGTCCTGCCTGGAGTATTTGAGTCACAGCGAGGAGCTGAGCATGCCTGGAGCAGGCAGAGACCAGACAGGAAACAGAACTTGTCTTGGACGGTGCAAATACAGAGACTCTACTGATGGCGCTGCTTCAGAAAGTGAGCACAGGGTGTTAAAGGGGAGAACAAGGAATATTGAGCCCCCAGAGAGAAGCATCTGCGGGAAAGCTGCTGCCATCCCTAGGTCTGAGAACAAGGCGTGGGGCACGGAGCCCTGTGGGAGGTGGGTCAGGAAGGAGGGCTTCTTGGTGGGAGCTGTGGGAGGGTAGGGGCACAGTCAGGTCCTCAGAACCAGGCTGAAGCACGGAGGTGGTGGGGAAGAATATTCCCGATCTTTCTTCCCCCTGCCCTCAGATCTCCTACCAGTGCCTTCCACTGGCTGAACCCAACCACACACCAACAGTAAATGCTGTCTTCAAGGCCCAGCCTCTGAGGGCACAGAGCAGGGCAGAAGGGCAGAGAACAGCTCGGGGTGGGAGGTGGCACAGAGACTGTCTAGCATTGAGAGCAAGAGGAAGAATGGCTACTTGGTAAAAGAAAAAGAACAAATAACTGTTAGCTCAGAGGCATTGAGTGAAACGGCCAAACCAGATGATGCAGCTGAAAGCAAGTCCCCTTTTGTGTTTCCATGAAAAATCTGGGCAAGAAGTCTCTGCAGGGGAGGATGACTGACCTCTTTCATAACGGTGAGGTGACCATTTGTATGGTCTCTAGAACCTGGTTCCTGTTCCAGTTGGCTCTGTACACTGAGTTGTACATTAAGTTCTGGTATGACATTTTTAATCTTCCTTCAATTATTATTATCTCACTTAAGAATTAGACATAGTTTTTCTTCTGCCCAGGTTGCTTTCCTGCACAAAGCTCTTTGAGAAGAATATCATTCCTTTCAGTTGAAGAGATAGCTTTGGATTTATTGTCAAATTTAGACAAGCTTGATCGTGAGGATAGGAGCTTTTAAAATGAATGAGAATTGAGAGATAATAGGCAGTTCTGCTCCAAGCCAGAAGCACGAGAGGGATGCCGTGTAGAAGTCCCCATCTACTCGGAGAGCTAGTGGCTCCAATTCCCAATCAAGATCTTGCCTGACACTCTCTCCAAATACAACCTCTCCTCAAAAGGGGTAAGCTGGGACAAAGTGAGAGAGTGGCATGGACATATATATACACTACCAAACGTAAAATAGATAGCTAGTGGGAAGCAGCCGCATAGCACAGGGAGATCAGCTCGGTGCTTTGTGACCACCTAGTGGGGTGGGATAGGGACGGTGGGAGGGAGGGAGACGCAAGAGGGAAGAGATATTGGAACACATGTATATGTATAACTGATTCACTTTGTTATAAAACAGAAACTAACACACCATTGTAAAGCAATTATACTCCAATAAAGATGTTAAAAAAAAAAGGTGGTGCTGTAGATTAAGGAGAGACTTCCTCGGCAGCTGGCTCTCGGTCTGTCTGGAGAGTCACTCTGGCAGGTCTCTGGGGGCCCTTTGACCCCAGGGCTCACCTGGGGAGTGCCAGCATATTCTGCAGACCTCAAGCATTCTTCCCTTCCTCTTGGTCTGGTGCAGGCTGGAGTAGTTGTGGAGGGAAGGGAGTCCCAGTGGCTCATCAGGCTTGCACTGTTTGGTTTTAGGGAAAGGACTGAACTGACAATAGGAAAGGAGAGAGGGCAGTAAAAGCAAAGATGGGATGGAGCTCTCTCTAAGACTTCTCCTACCTCAAGAAAACAAGCCAAGGGTAGCCTTCTGGTAAGGGAAAGTGGATCACGGTGCTCATGGATAGCTCATAGAGAAATTTGGGTCCTGTGTAGGAAGTTTGACACTCAATGCAATAATACACATGGAGACAACTATCCCTCTTTTAATTTGTAAACACTTAGAAAATGGAAAAAACTTTTTTTGTTTAACCCTTTCAATGTTAGCTACATTTGGAAAACCTCGCTTTACAACAATCTTATGGGAATGGTTTAGGATATTCCAGAACAGAAAGTCTATGCTGGGATTTGGTGAGTTGGCTAGTGGGTGTGTTAAGAGTGAGTAGAAAGATTTCATCTTCATTTATTCTTCCAGCTTACTTCAAGAGGGAACAGATGCACATGGACGTAAGATGTTGTTAGTCCCTCTATAAGAAATCTCACATTCAGAATGTAAGTTGGTGCAGCCACTATGGAAAACAGTGAAGAGGCTCTTCAGAAAACTAAAATTAGAATTACTGTATGATCCAGCAATCCCATTCCTGGGCATATACCTGGACATATCTATAATTCAAAAAGATAAATGCACCCCCATGTACATAGCAACACTGTTCACAATAGCCAAAACATGGAAACAACCTAATGTCCATTGAAAGATGAATGGATAAAGAAGATGTGGTACATATATACAATGGAATATTACTCAGCCATAAAAGAGAAGGAAATAATGTAATTTGCAGCAACATGGATGCAACTAGAGATTATCATACTAAGTGAAGTAAGTCAGAAAGAGAAAGACAAATACCATATGATATCACTTACATGTGGAATCTGAAATATGGCACAAATGAACCTGTCTACAAAACAAAAATTGATTCACAGGTACAGAGAACAGACTGTGGTTGCCAAAGGGGAGAGTTGTGGGGGAGGGATGGACTGGGAGTGTGGGATCAGCAGAGGTAAACTATTACATACAGGATGGATAAGCCATAAGATCCTAGTGTAGAACACAGGGAACTATATTCAATATCCCATGATAAACCAGAATGGAAAAGAATGTTAAAAAAAAGCATGTCTATATGTGTATAACTGAGTCACTCTGCTGTACAGCAGAGACTGGCACAACATAGTAAGTCAAGTATACTTCAATAAAAAGAAATTAAAAAAAGAGAGATGGGATATAATTAACTAATTTACTTTACATAGAAAAATCTTTTGCAAAACACTCCATATAGCCTAAGTTGAGTTAATTGTTGTAGCACAGTTTTCTCATTCATTAAAAGAGAGACAAAGGAAAAAAGAAAAGAAATCCCACATTCAGCTGTGGGTTTCTTAAATGATGGTTTAGTGTTCTCAAAATGAATTTTAGAGTGATCCCATGAAGAAAAATTAGTGCTGAGTCAGTTTATTCTTGAACAAGAAATTTATCTTTCACTTTACCCAGTATAAGCTTTGCAGTTTTCAGTGGAAATCTTTAAATTTCAGATTGCTTATCTGTAAAATGGGGTCAATATTATTACCACACTGGGTGACCGTTAGGAATAAATGAGAAAATGGCAACAGAGGGTCCTCACTCAAAGTTTATAAAATAAAAATAGGTATGAGCCTGCGCTCTAGAGCCCGCAAGCCACAACTACTGAGCCCGTGAGCCACAACTACTGAGCCCACGTGCCACAACTACTGAAGCCTGCACGCCTAGAGCCCATGCTCCGCAACAAGAGAAGCCACTGCAATGAGAAGCCCGCGCATCGCAACGAAGAGTAGCCCCCGCTCGCTGCAACTAGAGAAAGCCTGCATGCATCAACGAAGACCCAACCAGCCAAAAATAAATAAATAAATAAATATTAAAAAAAAAAATATGTAGTAACCAGGTCCTGTGTCAGGACCTCTCTAGGGAGGAAGACATGGGAAAATATAAGGAAGGAAATAAGCAGGATTCTTGGAATAAACATGCACTGAATTCTATTTTTTTTCTTTTTCAAAACAGTGAATTAGAGGTCAAGGCTAAAGTGAAAGGGAATAAAAATGACCGGAAAGGCTGATGAAAGAAGATCTACTAGACAAAATCAGGCACCAAATTCATTGCTGTTAGGGAGGAAGTGGAAGCAAGTTAGCTGTAGCTTTTACAGCTCCCCAAACACTGTGACCAAGAAAAAAATGTTTATTTCAACTTTGTATTTGCTTTATGCCTTTGTCCCTATGACTATGTTTTTCATGACCAGTCGTGGAGAAGCTGCTTGGATTTTCCAAATGTGATATAGGATGTATACCTATATGCATATTTAATTCTATGTTAGGAAGCTGCTAGTAACAAGTGGGGCAGCTGATAAGGGTTCTTAAATGGGGGTCTCTGTATTTGCTTTCAAGTTTTATTATTTTAAAATTCTTTACTCTAGAATTTTTCAAACATATACAAAAGTGGAAAGAATAGTACAAAGAGCCTTCATATACCTATAGCTCCAGCAATTACCAGTTCATGGCCACTCTGGTTTCTTCTGTGTCACTTTGCCTCCCTCCCCTTAAGAAATTGATGTCAACACAATATCATTAACTAGACATCAGATTTTACTAGTTTTTGCATGCACTTAGTTTTCTTGTATGTCTTTGTGTGTAATTATATGGCATTTTATCCTATATATGGTTCATATAACCACCACCACAGTCAAGAGAAAAAACTACTGTCACCACAAAGGAATTCTCTCATGCTAGTCCCATCCCTTGAAAGTCACACCCTCCCTTGCCTTCCCTAACCCCTGGAAACCACTTATCTGTCCTACATCTCCACGGTTTTGTTTTTTTGAAAAAGTCATATAAATAGAATCATACAGTATGTAACTTCTTGATTTCTCTGTATTTTTCATTGCTTTTTTTTTTTTTTTGCGGTACGCGGGCCTCTCACCTCTGTGGCCTTTCCCGCCGCGGAGCACAGGCTCCGGACGCGCAGGACCAGTGGCCATGGCCCACGGGCCCAGCCGCTCCGTGGCATGTGGGATCCTCCCGGACCGGGGCACGAACCCTCATCCCCTGCATCTTCAGGCGGACTCTCAACCACTGTGCCACCAGGGAAGCCCTGCTTTTTAAGAAATTTTTCATGTGAGCAGAGAATATGGAAATAACCACCTAAGAAAATAAAATGCCTACCTGCCAATTTTAAACAAATGGATGTTTATTTATTCAACACATATTTATTGAGGATCAATGATGTGCTTGTAACTCAATGGTAGATAAAAACAAACTGTTTCCTTACAATAGTGTGTCACGTGTGTTGGTATGGCTGTCAAAGTAATGCCTGCAGATCATACAAGCATTCATTCTTTCAGGAAGAAAGTTTTTGCCTGGAGTTCAGTCTGTGCTTCTGTCTCACACCGGGTCTGGGACTCACTAACTCCACCCAAGAGATCAGTCCTATCCCAGGCTTTTGAACCAATTCTTACCTGAAACAGAAATGATGTCAAGAAGTGATGATCTGGCCCAGAATCCTGGGATTTGGAAGACTGTCCCTTACTCTGCTCACTTCACTTGGACTCTGTGCCCTGGTTCCGATAACGGAGACTCTGTATCGAGTCCAAGCCAGTAATCACTTCGTATGCCATTCTTGATAAGTAGATTCCCAGGACCTGGTCACAGTTTTAGTCACTTGCTTTGTGGCCAAGTGCCTGTAGGGCTATGCTTGTGCTTTTCTGTGCCAGTCCAGAGTCCTGATTCTAACACCAGCCTTGAGGGATGCTGAGACGACACTGGTCCCTGCCAGGCTGCCGGCTGGTCTGTAGGTCTTAGTCTGCCCTGCTCCTGAATTCCTGGTCCCCTTTCCCAGTCTGCCGATTGGCTCTCAACCCTCATGCCTCCCTGGACTGCCACCTCTCTCAGAGCTCTTTCCTCTGCAAACCAAATTCTTCCTGCCAGACTGTACGTAACATGCACTTCTGGCTGGCTCTCTCCCTATCCATGGAAGGGTTCAGTTTCCAGATCTTGGCCCTCTGGAAAGCCCTGTACCACATGACTGGGTCATAATCTGCTATGTCCCAAGATATGACATGATTCTTTTTTCTTTATAAATCTCTGCCCCTGAACTGAAATGACAATAGATGGGAACCAGGCTAGATCAATTCCTTCCTGACCAGCAGTGATGTGATTCAGAAAAAGAGGCAAGAATTATGGCTTGGTGGAATGAAAAGTATATTGAGGTTCCAGAGGCCCAGGTTTTAGTCTTAACCTGTCACAAACTAGCTGGTGACTTTGAAAGGACACCCTCTTTCTGGAGCTTAGAAGTATTTATCTGCAGAATAAAGGAAAGATCTCTAGATACCTAGATATGACATTAGTCATTATGTCTCCTCCAGCTCCTCTTGGCTGTAACAGTTTCTCAGACTTTCCTTGTCTTTGGTGAACTTGATAAAGTTGAGGCATACTGGTCAGAAATTTGGTAGAATGCCCCTCAATTTGAGTTTGGCGTCTACACTTGTCGTGGCTGGGCTGGGGCTAGGGATTTTGGAGGGGAAGACCATGGAGGTGAAGCACCATTCTCAACACATCATATCAAGAGGACATGCTATCAACTTGACTTATCACTGATGATGTTGACCTTGACCATCTGGCTTAGGTAGCGTTAACCAGGTTTTCCACTGTAAAGTTACAAAGGTTACACTGTAACCTTTGTAAACAAGTCACTAAGCATACCCCACACTTAACGGGCAGGGAGTTCATTCCACTCCTTGAGAGGGAGTATCTACATAAATTATTTAGCATTCTTTTGCATGGGAAATTTATGTACTCTCTCCCATTTATTTACTTATTCAATTATTTATTTGCATCAGGATGGGTTCGTGAATACTTATTATTTTTTTGCGGTACGCGGGCCTCTCACTGTTGTGGCCTCTCCCGTTGCGGAGCAACAGGCTCCGGACGCGCAGGCTCAGCGGCCAAGGCTCACGGGCGCAGCCGCTCTGCGGCATGTGGGATCTTCCCAGACCGGGGCACGAACCCGTGTCCCCTGCATCGGCAGGCGGACTCTCAACCACTGCGCCACCAGGGAAGCCCCGTGAATACTTATTTTATACTTTGGATTATGTCATCCAATATTGTGTTATTTATTTCGTTGCTCAAGCTATTCTAGCTTTGGCTGTATTGTTTTGCTTTTTGAGCAGTCCCTTACTTTCTGGAGGTACAAGATGCTCCAGACTCATCTTGTATTTTCCTTTCCCTCGTCCCAGAATCAACCATTTCTCCAAGGGGTCCTGCATATAGAGACAGACACAAACATCTGGGTAGTTTTAGGTCCTCTCCAAATCACTTTTACCTGCACAATCCAAAACTGAAGTAAGAGAACTTCATTTTTGCTTGTATGAATTGAAGAAATATCCTTCCTTTGTATGTGACTTTGTGTGCTCGACTGTAGGGCAGGTAAAGAAAAAACTGTGATCTAAACAGCTGACACTTCACAGATGTGAGACAGTGTGAGGGCAGCTGGGGACAAACCTTTGTGTTCTCACCTGTCAAAGGTCAAGATAGCCACTGTAGGACTCTTAGGAGAGAACTTGGGGTCAGAAGATAGGCTGGCCATTCATTTGGCGCAAAGATCTTGGGAAAGTCTTAGATTTTCTCTTTCGTTGAAAAAATGGAGTTCAAAAGATTGATGCAAAAATTGAATGAGCAAATGACCCTTGAGGTCACTGAGGTAGGTAGATTGGATTAGATAGTAGATAGTATCAATCCACTTTCTCTAATACACTCTGTGCTTTCTCCTGATCTTTCTCTCTCCTGTGCAATTATGCTGAGTAGTCTTCTTTATTCACTGCCTGTGGCACAAAACACTCTCAGACTCCTCCCCTTCCACAATCTTTAGAATGACCTCTCTCTCTAAACCTACACCCCTAACTTCCTCTCCTTCTTAATTTCACACTATTAGCTACTTCTCCCCCAAATCCACTCATATGCCCCTCTGAAGAAGTCTTCTTATCAACTTCATTCAGATTTTCTTGCACCATTGCCAACCCCACAGAATGCTCTGCCCCTTTGTTTTCCCCCAGAACAACTTGTTTCAGAGCCCACATCCCACTTTGACCATACCGTGAGCATTTCAGCCCTCAAAGAGTCTCTTCCCTCTGAAGTGTAGTCTTCACACCACGCTGTTGTTTTCTGTCATTCATATGTCTTAGCACTGTCTCTCCAGCAAAGCTGTATAGTCCAGCTGCCCAGCAGAGTATGAGATCTATAGCACTTGCTCAATAAAAAATGTATTGACTGTGTTTCAATGCCATTGCTATAAGGCTCTTCTTCCAGACTTTTGGGTACAGGTTCTTTATCCAAAGTCACCTCTATTCCTCGGTTCTGACTGGTAATTTCACGCCATGCTATAGACAATGGACACTCTTCAGGTAAGTACCCTAACTATCCAGCATACTTCCAGTTTACTTCCAGCTCATCTCAGAAATACTTGAGGGGAGTTGTCTCCCCCTTCTTCTTTCTGCCTGTAGGTCTTCTATCTGCTGTGGGTTCAGATGTCTGGGAGTTGAGTTTCCACACAGTTCCCAGTATTCAGTGTAGTAGAGAGAGAATTCAGGACATAGTAACTTGGGCATCCTAGAAAATTCTCAGTGGTGTCCGAGCAGAAGGGCCTGGGAGATGTTAATTTGTGAATAATTCATGTGGTTATCACTATAATTCTACATAGATGCAAAATGTGACACCCTAGGAATGAGTGAAAGCAATGTTTGAAATCCTGGAAATGAATGGGGCAGACTATTGAGAGGTTCTGAACCAAGACCAAAGCTTTCCCTCTTCTCTGAGATGTGACATCTGGAAACTTCCTCTACTCTAAGCAGGAGAGTGAGTGGGCCCCAGAGTCTGATTGATTATTTTCCAATCCTATCTCTGCTACTTAACAGCTGTGGGATTTGGGGTATTTTCTTGACCTATTTAAGCCTCAGTTTCTTCTGATGGATGACAGTTGTATTTATCTCAAGGGGTTAACTAAGCTTAACTCTGATAGTGCACATAGGAAATGCTCAATAAGTGTAAGTTATTATCACTATTACTGAACAACTGGGGCCATTTCTTACTTTACAAACAAGCCCATGCTCTTAAAAGTGTTTCCTTATCCCTTCTTCTGACTCAGACCATCCCTCAATTTTTCTCCTTCCCTCCATGGCCAAATTTGTGGAATAGTGTTGCTTAATGTCTCTACTTTCTTATTCGCCAAATCTTCACCTTTATAACTTTTCTTCCGTTTTCATCATTCACAGAAGCTTCATATTTTAACATACTTGATAATGTTCCAGTTTCAGACTCAAAAGATGACTTTGAGGTCTCTTTATAGAATTTGGCATTGTTGAAGGCCCTCTCTTTCCTGACATTCTCCCTTTCCTTGTCATTCCTTGGCCTACATAATATCTTAATATCCCCTAGTTCTCCTTCTTTGATTCTTCTTTGGCTCCTCCTCCTTTGACCAAATTCCTTCAGTCAGCTCCTGGCACTTTCCACGCTGCTGTTCTCAGCCCTCAGCACTTCTTGACCCCTTGTCTCTCCATGAGCATTTCACACCAAGGGCTTGAAGTCAGTTCACTGCACAGATAGGTCCATGGTGCCCAGCTCTGTATAGCATCAGTTGCTATATGTTGAACAGGAAACACAGTTATAATTTATGCAGGTGGTTCTGGCCACAATTCCACTCAGTGCACAGGTAATGGGAAATGAACCTCTAGCGTGTCTCTTATAACAGACCCCAAAACACACATACCTGCTGCTTCTTTTGGTGCCCAGATGGCTCCTCCAGCTCTGTGAGAATCACTGGCCCTACTGGACTTACGACACAAGTGGATATCAGTTGTGAATGTGCCTTCCCCCTAAGGGACTTACAGGGGGTGTTTTGTCTCTGCTCAACATTGATCTTAAGTGCTGCCCTCAGAACCTGACCCCTATATAAGTGGTATTGTATTGCTCTCCAACACAGATTCCTGACTTGTCTCTTGGTGAGTAATTTCTCCTGGGCTCTAGACCCTTACATCTAACTGTGCAGATTCCACTTGTCTAAAAATAATTTTATCTGTATGTCACTCCCCAGTTTTACACCTTCTGTGCTCTTTATTGGCACGTTCTGGAAAACCTTGAAACAACCTTTGATCTTTTTAATCTCAGGGCTTCTTTACTCTTTAGGATGCTGGAGATTTCTCCTCTGGACTCTGTTAATAGCTTTCTAAGAAGACTCCTCCACGTTCCATCTTTGCTTCTTATCTTGGCCAAAAAGTTCTGGAATGGCAGCCATAAAAAGAAATGAAATTGAGTTATTTGTAGTGAGGTGGATGGACCTAGAGTCTGTCATATAGAGTGAAGTAAGTCAGAAAGAGAGAAACAAATACCGTATGCTAACACATATATATGGAATCTAAAAAAAAAAAAAAGGCTCTGAAGAACCTCGAGGCAGGACAGGAATAAAGACGCAGACGTAGAGAATGGACTTGAGGACATGGGGAGGGGGAAGGGTAAGCTGGGATGAAGTGAGAGAGTGTCATGGACATATATACACTACCAAATGTAAAATACAGAGGTAGTGGGAAGCAGCAGCATAGCACAGGGAGATCAACTCCGTGCTTTGTGACCACCTAGAGGGGTGGGATAGGGAGGGTGGGAGGGAGACACAAGAGGGAGGAGATATGGGGGTATATGTATACATATAGCTGATTCACTTTGTTACACAGCAGAAACTAACACAACATTGTAAAGTAATTATACTCCAATAAAGATGTTAAAAAAAAATAAAGAGCAGGACTAATTCTATAGCACCCTTTTTCAAAAACATTTTATTTGACTCTACATTGAATACAGACTGAAGTCCCAAACCATCAACTTATTCCCTGAATAAATACCACTTTCCTGTTGCCAAGGCTTTGCCCATGATGTTCACTCATTAATGCTGAGTGTTCCTTCCCTGAATATTAAAATCCTAATTGCTGTCAGGACACTAATTCAGATGACACTTCATCCGTAAAGCCTTCTTGGATCCCTTCAGTGTAGAATTAATGACTAGCACTTGGGTTCCTGTTGCATTTTGTTTGTATTTTTGTGATGACACTTAGCGCGGTCTGGCCAGTGGTCACATTGTAAGAGTCTGTCTTCCTCACTAGGTGAGGGCAGGGCCCGATATCTCAGTGCCTTCGTCATCTTTGAGTCCTATCTTCTTTCTATCTCTTCCAAACCAGCTCAGTGGTTTGCACATGGAGATTCACCACAAATATTTGCTGTTGAAGTGAGTTTATTTTGAGTGTTGTTGGACTGAAATATTTTCAAATGGCAGGTTTGGTTCCTTTGAGAAAGAACTTTGAGATCCTTGTCCTATTTTAAGGTAGATCAGGCTCTGGGGAGAGGAGCCCCTGACTCTGTTTGATTGTGGTGTGTGTGCCACTCCCACTTCAGGCTCACATTGCCCTTTGGAGTCATTTGCCCAGGAGTAACTGGATCCACGGCCCATACCCTCTGAACTGAAGCTCCTAAGTGATTTGGATAAATACTGGCTGATAGCCTGCACAGAGAAGTTGTGGGAGATGTCCAGTGTCACACAGCAAGCCACCAGGGAGGTATGGACTAGGTCTACAATTCTCTCCAAGCTTATAACAAATGTTATGTAAGTTTCCAGATCACAGATATTCTCTAATGGTCATTTTCTCTGCTCTGATTGACCCCCACTGTGCTTTTGGGGATACATAGGAGGTAAGAATGAAACCTATTTTTAAGAAATCTGCTTGACACAAATGATGATTTTTCTCAGATCACCTCTGTTCAGCTTTTTATGGCTCCACAACTTCTCAGTTCTTCCTCCTTGGCCCTCCTTTCTGGCTCGTCGTCCTCCATCCACCACTGAAACATTGGTGTTCCCAGGACTCACTCGTCATGTGCTCCTTGTCTGCTCTCATGACTTGAGTTTGCACCTCCAGGCTAAGGACTCCCACACCTCTGACCCTTGTCCAGACATAATTCCTGGCTTCCCAGATCCACAAAAAACCCCCAGTTCTATCATTTCCTGAATCCTATCTCCACTAAGGTGAGCTGGGCCAGAGGATTCTTATTTCCATTTTATAGGTAAAAAAACTGCTGAGACTCAGATTCAAAGGGCAGGCTTGAAGTCCCACAGTGTGGCAGCCACCTGGCAAGACCAGGACTCAACCCCTTGCCTTGTGTGCAGGGCTGTGGGCTTGCAGACATGACATGGGACTTTCAGTCTCCCAGGGCCAGGCACGGAGCTCCTCTTCAGACCCGGCATGCTGCATCTTGGAATGGCTGTCCCCTCTGGTAAGATGGAAGGCTCTCCACACCTATTCCCTTCTCTTCTGTACTCATAAAAGTTGCTTCCTCCTTTACCTTTCTCTTTACTCATGAATCTATTTACTCATGGGAAACTCAGCTGGAAGGCCTCATCTGCTTTCTTGCTTTCTACTCCAGGATTCCCCAGCTGAGAGTACAGGCACGAGAGAGGTGAAGGATCTGCACAGTTGTTGTGGTTGTTGTTGTTTTTGGTGGTGGTGGTGGTGGTGGTGTGTGTGTGTGTGTGTGTGTGCGTGTGTGTGAGAGAGAGAGAGAGAGAGACAGAGAGAGAGAGAGAGAGAGGGAGGGGGGGAGAGTCAATGAAAGGGCTGAGGGTTGCTTACTATCATCGCTACCTGGACCTTGATCACTCTTAGGCTTTTCTGGACTTGGAAACCAGAGGAGTGGGTGGTGGCCTCAGCTTCCAGGCATCTCAGAACTCGCTCCAAAAGCCCCCTTGTTCCCTCATTCCATTCTATCTTCATTCCCTCTTCTGCTAGGAGGAGGCCTGTGTGGCTTGCTCTCTTGGTCACATTCCCCGAAGGGGAAGCACTTCATCCTCTCATCTGTTCCCAGCTCCTACTGGGCCAAGTTTTAGAGCCAGACCCGAATGGGGGGCTCTCTGTATTCCCCAGACCTCTCCCCCAGTGTTCAGAGGCCTCGGAGAGCAGGGACCCTGTCCCGGCACTGCCTCAGCTCTCCGGAATGCTTTTCATCCTCAGCCTGGGTGGACAGACAGCATCTTCCTGTCTGAAGCTCAGCTAAACAGCCCGCTGCTTCCTTCGGCTTCTCCTTTCCCATCCTCCAGGGCCCGTGAATACTGATGCTGTGTGAGTCCTGGTTGCACACGGCTGAGGGACTCAGAAGAGGTGGGCCGTGTGTAAGTAATTCGCGTTGGGTTTCCTCAGTTTACAGGAGAGGGAATGGAAGCTCTGGCTTGTGAGAAGCCTGCTCAGGGACAGACATGTAATTAACTAGCAGAGCAGAACTCGGACATTCTGACCCCGGCGTGGTGGTTTTTTTTTTTGTTGTTTGTTTTTCAGGGACCCAAAGAGACAAGGATGAAATGATAGGAAGTAAATGTAAGAGACTCATACATGGAATGGAACTTTTGGCACTTTCAGTCCTTTCCCAGAAAATTGAAACCACTGGTTTCCATCCAGAGGTTCCAAGACCTCTCATGGGTTTACTGGTACCTGTGTGGTCATTACCTACATACAAAAGCTTCTGGAAGGAAGACAGCCTGGGAGAAAATGAGCTCTTCCCTTGGGTTCAGGTCACTCATCCAGGGTCATTGCCCGTATGGGTCAGCCGGCATTACCTACCTAAGCTCCTGTAGTAGCAGATCAACAGAAGGTACATCCTCCACTCCAAGAAAACTCATGATTTTGTTGAGGAGATGGGAACCATAGAAATACAGTGGCTGAAGTGTCCGAGCCAGCATTTCCAATCAACTGAGGAGCCAGTTGTCTTCAAAATGTACCCCTAAGGGGGTGAGGTAGCCCTTAGGGGACCAGCTCCCTTTAAAAATAATCTATCTGCTCTGATACTAATTAGCACTGATGCTGACCACTGCCTTTGATGAGGCACCTCTCCGTCCAGTGGTGTGCTTTGTCAGGAAGCAAAACGTTTGGGGGAGCAAGTAAGACCTAGAAGAGAAGGGATGGATGTCTGGTGGGAGGAGGGCTCAGCCAAAGGAAAAGGGACTGAACTTGGGGTAGAGGGGGTGCCAGAAACAGCTGGTGCTGGTGCAAAGGGTGTGAAGGGCTCTACACCACTTGAGGGATGGAATCATGTCTGAGGCTGTTCAGGCTGCTGTAACAAAATACCACAGGCTGATTAGCTTCTCAACAACAGAAATTTCTTTTTCCCAGTTCTGAAGACTGGAAGTCCGAGATTAGGGTACCCTCATGGCTGGGTAAGGACTCTTTTCCAGGCCACAGGTTTCTCACTTATTCTCACCTGGGGGAAGAGGTGAGAAGCTCTATGGGGTCTCTTTTATAAGGGCGCTTACCTCATTCATGACCTAATCCCCTCCCAAAGGCACTACCTCTGAATACCACTACCTTGGGCATTAGGTTTTCAACATGTGAATTTTGGGGGTGACGTAAACATTCACACCATAGCAAAAATTGCCTTTATTCTTATAATAAATTTACTATTGTAATAAAATTCTTGTATGTCCGACAAAATCTATGTCTAAGCCCCAGCTTGCAGGGTGAGTAAAAAATCCATTTTTGTGCCTCCCTTCCCTTTTTTAGGTTGTATTTTATTTTATGCCAGTCTATAATAAACAGACCTCTGATCAGCAGTCTTTTGGGACTTATTCTGAAGATGCCCAGTGGGCAGGCCTGCATAGTCATTTAAATTCAATTTTCTGGGTGCCAGTTTGGCCATAGGACCTTGTCCCAGCTCCCAGAGTGCCAATATCTGATGCTTAGTCACTGGCCAACCATGCGGGAGCCCTGTCAGCGGTTCGTTTGGGATGCAGCCTTTGAGAAAAGGCACAGCTTCAGGCTCTCCTGGAACTTGTCACTCCCTTATCCTCCCATTATGAGAATCCAATGGTTTCCTCTCTGAAACTAGGCCACTGTCTTCCTTTCCTGGACGGCAGCCTCCACCTCTTTCTCCTCTTGGACAAACAGTTTGGAAATGTTTCAGTTGACTTAGACCATAACACCAACTAAACTAAATTCTTGAACCAGTGAATTCCATTTTCCCCACTCAAGGTTCTAGGATGCATTGGCTCAAAGGGACTTTGGCAATTCTTTCAAATGTTGAGTGTCTTCCATAATATGACTCATCTTTGTGGCCACTGAGCTCTAGATGACTGGTTGAGAATTTTTGCATTCATCAAATGAACTTCATTATTCTCACTGATGGACTTGATGCTGAGTAAATGTTAAAAATCTGAACTTAACATAGAACCGATCCTATTCTTTTTTAAAAAATTTATTTATTAAATTTATTTATTTTTAGCTGCGTTGGGTCTTTGTTGATATGTGTGCCAGTGGGGGCCACTCTTCGCCACGGTGCGTGGGTTTCCTATTGTGGTGGCCTCTCTTGTTGCAGAGCATGGGCTCTAGGCACGCCGGCTTCATTAGTTGCAGCACGTGGGCTCAGTAGTTGTGGCTCACCGGCTCTAGACTACAGGCTCAGTAGTTGTGGTGCACAGGCTTAGTTGCTCTGCGGCATGTGGGATCTTCCCGGACCAGGGCTCAGACCCGTGTACCCTGCATTGGCAGGAGGATTCTTAACCACTGGGCCACCAGGGAAACCCTAGAATTGATCTTCTGTTTTAACTCTTGAGATTCTTCATAGAATTCTATTCAAATAAAATCCAAACATGTTTGGAAGCCACTGGAGAAGGTGGCCAGATAGCTCCCAGCTGGGGCAGCTTAGGGTTCGAAGCAGCTGTCCATATGCTGACTCCACAGACAACTGAGAGATGCCTGTCCCTTCTTAACGTTGACCAGTCTTCCCTCAGCCTCCTTGCATCACGGTGAAGCAGAAAGAAAGGGATGATGAAGCCAGCAGGGGGGCTGCTCCTCTCCCAGGAATTCAGGGTCGGTGAGATAATGTCTGTGGAAGAGCCTCTGCAGGGAAGTCTGCTCTGCAAAGTCAAGGGGCACGCTTGTTATTCCCGGGCCTCCTGGAGCAGCCCCGGTAACTCGGCCCTTTCATCTTAATGGGCAGGTGATGCTGCGTCTAACTCCTTTCTCCTATAGTTAAGGTTTTTCTTTAAAGAAATAATTAGCAGGTACTTTTAAACCTCTCCAGTGACTCATTCTTCTTTGAAATACTAACCTGAGGTTGTCTCCTTCAGAGAATAAAATAATGATGATAACAATTGATTTCATAGCTAGAGCCAGGCCAATTAGCACATGCCCTTTGCCCAGAACTTTAAAAAGATCTCTAGTCTCTTTTAGCTCCAATGTGTCCTGGAAGTCCATTGCCAGGGCTTGTCCTTCGAATGCCCTTTGCTTGTGTTTCTGTAGTAGAGAAGGGGTTAGGTGACAGGGATCAGAGGTGGAGATCCCGCAGGCAGAAGCTTGGAAGTATAGTATATTTTGAACTTCTGTCCCTGTTGCAGATAGGAGGAAACCTGTGTAGGTTTCAAGAGTCCAGAATCCATCCAAAAAGAGGATGGAAAAGGTCTCTTACTCTTGGAAATTCGGAGTGTGTCATCTGTCTTTATGAAATCTCAAGGATGGTAGGAAGGACACATGGCTGACTGAAGACACAATGTCCTTTGTACTTGTAAATACAAAACCTTATTGATTTTCAAGAGCCCATTCTTTCCTTTTTTTTTTTTTTTTTACCTTTACCAACTTTGATTCTCACTGCAGCTTCTGTGAGGTATGTAAGAAAAGGGTCATGATCCAAGACTCAGGATGAGAGTAAGAGAGGACACCTTAGAGATTAGCTGTGACGAATTCTCCTATTTTACAGATGGGAAAATTGAGGTCCAGAGGTACAGTACCTTTGAAAAATGATTAGATGAGTTTTGGCGGACCTGAGAGAAAACTCAAAGACTCCTGATTTCTTTGCCTTTCCCACTTCATAACTTCAGATATCAAAATTTTACTGTAAGGAACATGGGTCAGGTTTGGGTGTTACAGAGCCTATGATCTTGGAAAAGTATTTGAATTTCAGGTTAAGTTAAATCCTACTGTAATCTGGGTCCCCAGTCCCTGTTTCTATCCTCAATGGGAATGAAGAGTGGTGATCAGCAAAATTTCAGTTAGATTACAACCCAGGCAATTCTTTCTTGGGGGCATACTTATCACTGTGTTTCCTTTTCTCCAAGCTTCCTCTTTCTCTTTAAACGTACGGCAATACAGGACTCAAGAGTTTTGGGAAAGCTGAATCTTCAGTCTTTGGTAAGGTGTTCCCATGGCCAAAATTCTGAACTATTTGGTGAGTGGGAGATTAGACCAAGTTGGTCAGTTGTTCAGCGAAGAGAACTGAATGATGATAGTATGGGAGTGGATTTGCCCTTCATGAGGTTTGTAACCAAGGGTAACCTCATGTCACCTTAACATTTATCAAACAATGTTTTCTATCTAGGTTCTGGCCTGGGATGTACTAAGCTTGAACAAATTGCTTAAACTTGCTCATATGTAAAGAAGCCTCAACTTTCTCGAATGTGCGACGGAAATAAAAATAATACCCACCTCCTAGGTTGTTAAGATGAACAAATGAGATATGGCATGCACAACATAGCAAATCATCCGTAACAATAATTTTTATTGCTATTGTTTTTTGGAATTGCTATTGGTTTCTTAATTCTTTTTCAGGATTAACCCATGATCCATCTAGTGGTGTGGATGGGTTGTGACTTGGGAGTTGTATGTGGGGGCTGTGCTTCTGTGCTCTCTGCCTTTCTTTCCAATGTCTGTTAACGAGCTTTCTAGGGCTTTCCCCTGGGCCATCCATCTGTGCTGTCTTGTGTGAAGGACGGCCAGATTTATCTTCTCTCAGCTAAACACAGACACCAGGCCAATCTTTCTCTCTTCATGGCCAAGCCAGAAGAAATCCAATTGGAGGGGGACAGCTCACCATCTTCCACGCTTGTAAATGAGAGCTCTCTCCCTCACCCCGGGCTAAGTTATTCTGAGGCTATAAAAAGTTCCCTGTCCACTTCAAAGGACTTTTTATCAGCTCATCCATACAGATTCTGTTCAACTCTTCTCATTTTCAAAAGCAGAACAAAACCCCTTGGCTGAACCTCCAGTTAGGCTCTTACCTTCCTTAAAATATCTTTAACTTCAATTAAACTGATCCCTCTTGGCTCCTTTTAGCAAATAGGTTGTCTTCACAAAGAGTTCTCTGACACTGCCTCTCTGCTCCATCGCCACCCCCAAACCCAGTCCTCGATATGTCATTCTATTCTGTAGGCGACTTTGTGCAGAGTTGAACAATGTGGCTCAGCCGGGACCTGATGCCTCTGGACCTTTTAAATCTACTCTTGTTTCAGAACACAGCCCACCCTAAGCCACTTCTGTGCCTTTTGGAGGGGGCAGTAAATTAAGCATTGACTTGGAAATTAACAGGCTGGGTTTTTAGGTCGCATTCTGTCATAGACACCCAAGTCTAGGTTTTGTTTTCCAGTAAGTAAAATGGGAGAGGTAAGCGTAACCATACACGATGATCTATTATTTTGCTGTAATTGCTGTTTCTAAGTCCGTCTGCCCGGTTGAGTGTGTCCTTGAGGGCAGGGAAATTTTTCCATCTCTCTATACAAGATTCTTGGAAGACACTTGTTGAATGAATGTACCTGAGCTCTCTCTCCTAGTACACCTTCCATCCTATCCATTTCTACCCATCTGTGCCGGACATGGCTTCTGTGCCTCCCCAGCTTCCCACTTAGCTGCCTGCCCCTGTCAGGGCAACAGGCTCCAGGTGATCCTGCACAATTTCATGGTAGGAGGCAGATCAACTGAATCCTGAACTCCCTGGCTTCCCACCTCATCCAGGTTGGGTGCAACCCTACCCTTCAGGTTGAAGGATCTGGCTTCCTCAGCGACTTTTGAAGGGTTCAGATGATGCAACCCAGAAGAGCAGGTGAGATAACTCCACAGTGGGTGAACTTTGTCCAATGGGAGAGAGGAAATACAAGGGTGTTTGCAGATAAATCTCTGCTTGTTTCTTCTCTCCAAGGGTCTATTTTTTCTGTACAATATGTACAGAGATGTCCAGTGTGATTGAATGACCCTTTGGGCTTCTCTGAAACATGTAAAACGGTAGCTAGGTTGACTGTTGCTTGCTATGGTCTAAATGTGTCCCCTTCCCCCACTTCATATGTTAAAATCCTAACCTGCAAAGATGATGCTGTTAAGAGGTGGGGACTTTGGGAGGTGCTTAAGTCAGAGGGTGAGGCTCTCATGAATGGGATTAGTGCCTTATAAAGAGGTCCCAGAGAAATCCCTAGCCCCTTCTAGCATGTGAGAACACAGCGAGAGGGCACTGGCTATGAACCAGTAAGAGGGCCCTCTTCAGAGGGTGACTATGCTGGCACCTTGATCTTGGACTTCCAGAGGTGTGAGAAATAATTTTCTGTTGTTTACAAGCTACCAAGCCTGTGATGTTTTGTTATAGCAGTCTGAATGGACTAAGGTCATAATACATCACCTTTGTTTCTCATTCTTCCTTGTCTCATGTCTCTTTTCCCTCACTCTTGCTTCCTTGGGATTATACCTTCCAGTGAACTATTAACATCTAACTCTCCCTTCAGATCTTATTTTCTGGGGGAACCCAAGTTAAGCTGCCATCTGTCCAAATCAATCTACCCAGATCCTATTCATCCTTACAGGTTCATGGAAGGTGAGAACTAAAAAGAATAATGGTATCTATTTACCCATTTTAATGGATAATGAAATGAGGTCTAGAGAAAGAAAGTGACTTGCTCAAACTTAGTGGTTGGACTAGCACTAGAATCCAGGGTCCCTAATTCCTACCCCAACATCTCAGAATAGGAGCACGGAAAAGGAGGAGAAAGCATTTTCTTCTTCCTGCCTTGTGGTTGATGCTTCGTAAATGAAAGCTCCCACAATGGTGGGAACAACAGAGTGGAACTTCTTGTTCTTAGCTGGTCCCTGGGCTGGGCGATTTGTTGATAATGTAGGGCAATGTAGGGAAAACAGGACAAAAGATATTTTGTACAGGAAGGATCCATCTGTTTTGATCAGGAAAACAGAGACACCATCCCAAATGGGACTGAGAGTCTAAAAATCTGCCACACACAGGGACTTTGGGAGCAATGCAAAATGAAATGGTATCTTCACTTTCTCATTTGGGCTTCACTGTTTTCCTGGTTAAAAGCGAGGGTCTGGGTAAAGCCTGTGGGAGGGACGTTTAGAGCTAACAAATGAGTCTTTGTGCATGGCACCATCTGAGCTCCTTCCTGTTTTTCCCAGGGGTGAGACTGACAATTGTCAGTATGAGTGTTTATCCATGTGACTGATGTCTGTTTCTAGGATAAGAGAAGCAAAGAGAACAAGGAGCTCATAGAAACATAGAATGGAAGGGAACTTGGGGCTCTATAGTTAACCAGCTTACTTCATGCAAATGAAGAAACCACAGACCTGACCAGGGTCAAGCAGCTGATTGAGGGCAGACCTGGATTCTGAAATAACTTAATTTTCTAGTTGAGAAAGGTAATTTAGAAAAGGAACTTAAGTTTTCCAGAAGACTGGATAGAGAGGACTCTCTTCCTTCCTTCTCCCTCAATCTCAGGACTGAAGAGAAAGACACACTCTGCTGTGTCTCCCCCTTCTACCTTCTTTCATCCTCATGCTACATTTTAGCATGTTCTGTGGTCTCGAATGCCATGGCTCTTCCTCCTTCCCCTGGTTCTTTTCTGAGCTGTGTTGGGCAAAGAGAATACTTTGAGGGAAGCACTAGGGTGTTGTAGTGATGTAGACAGTGGATCTGAATCAAAAGACAGGACCATCTTACTACCCTGGAGCTTGGGTGAGTAAGGAGACACCTCTGCATCTCTGCTTTCCTAGCTCTAAAGTGGGGATAAGAATATCTGTTTCATAGGATGGTGGACAGGAAAAGGTGAGATAATGTATATATGTCTAAAAGTATCAGTTCAGGACCTAGGAGAAACCAGATTAGAATAATTTGAGGAGAGACACTCAATTTAAGATAATTCGAGGAGGGTTTACCAAAGAAAGGATTCTTTACAAAAGTATGGGCAGAGTTTAGAGAAATCACACAGATAGAGCCATCCCAACATTAGGACTACGGAGGGGTGGGGGGTGAGGAAGGCCTATTACAGCACCAAGGTAGAAGGGTGATGGGAGAGGGTAGTTGGCAGAACCTGGAAGGAGAAAATTAATGGTCTGTGCAAGGGCCTCAGAGAGGAGCCACTGAACTTCAGTTGGAGGAGGAATCCAACCCAAGGGTGACCTCTCAGAAAAGGAGTCAGGCAAACAAACCCTCCCGACCTCAATCTCCTCCTTCCCTTTCATCTTCTGCCAGGGCTGTATTGGCTGAACCCAAGGGGGAGTCAGAGGGCATGGAAGCCTGTTGATGTGATCTATACAAGTCAGCCTCCTGGGGCAGAGAGCAGGGTAAAGAAAGGGAAAGAGTGGATCTGGAAGGGCAAATGGAAGATATCTGGCACAGAACATACTTGTTAAACTATGAAGTACTTGATGTAGGGTAGTGGATTCTGTCCTGTGCCATCCAGAACCACCTCAACTGAAGCTTGTGTTCCCCCAGATGATGTCAGTGTTGTTGGCTGAGTCCCTCTCCAAGACTTGCCCTTGCATTTTAGACCTTTTTTTCCCCAAGGTTTTATCCCTTGCCCAAGGACAGCCTATATCTATGATTGATCTGTAAAAGTCCAGCTAACTTGCCCAAATTCTAGGCAATTCAGAAGGACCATCTTTACTGCAGAGGTCCCTACAGGATGGGTGAGGCTTTTGTTGCAATTGTATTGTGTTTCAACTTCTCCTTCTGTTCAGTACTGCTTCCTTACCTTCTCAATAGTTGTTGACCCTGAGGGTACAACCTTGAATGCAGATCTTCAGCTCTGATTCTGGTTCCTGGGGAACCTGCGACACATGGCAATATACCATTATTATTGACATGTATGCAATAGAATTTGAGCAACTGCTGTAAGTCCAGCCTTGCACTTCAGCTATAGTATGTACAGGTTGTACAAGGTAGTCCGTGAGTACCTAGTCAAGCAAGTCAAGTGAGGGCTGAAATCCACTCTGTACAACACTCCCTACATTGTTTGGCATGGTTGCCTTTTTCTAATTTACAAGTTTCTCTATAGGGTCTTGCAACCTAGGCTTTAGATACTTTATTTTCAACGAAGTGTTCCCAAGGATGAGAGAGAAAGGAAGAACAGAATGTCTGGGATGAAGTTGCAACATCCTCTAGAAAATTAAGGACAGGTTGTCTCTTTTTATAGACTCTAAGAAGATGACATCGAGGGTGAGACAAAACTCCTCAATCGGCCTAAGGAATCTAGTTTGTGTTTCCTCTTACATCCTTGCTGGTCTCATTCATCAGTGTGACCAGTTAGAGGTGATTTCTAGAAGGGATGGGATTTGCCTCTAAATGAAATTCTCTTGAAAAAGAAAAGAGATTTCATTTTTTCCTGAAATTTAAAAGCCGATTCTGCTTCTCCATAGTCACTGGAGGGCATGATGAAGAGTGCTATTAATTCATCTTTGACCTGCTTATTTTATAAGGAGTGAACTTAGGGAAGGAAGTGACCTTCTGCAGGCTCAGTAGCTCTTCAGTTGTAGACTATAAGTTCAGTTTCCTGACTCCCAGTCCAGTGCTCCTACTACGAACTCCATCAGGCGTCAGACGCATTGAAGCACTTGTATCTTATTTCAATGGAGAAGAAGAGTTGAGGAAAGGAGGCTAGGGAGGGAGTGATGGCGGTTTCCCCAGCAGTCCCAGTTCATCCTCCTTTTAACAAGGAGAGCAGTGACAGTGGATGTGCTTTCTTCCCTCCTTGGCTGCAAGTAACTGCTGAACTCCCAGGTCAGGACCCACAGAGGCCACAGGGAGCAGACAGAGCTGAGCCTTTGATGTAGCTCCAGAGAGGCCACTCTCCTTAACCAGTGGCTGGGGTTCTGCTATGTAGACATTTCCTGTCTTTCTTTTTCTTAAAACATTCCTGCTGGAGATAAAGGATTGTACATTTATAGCTTTGGTTTGCTAAGAACATCCCACTAGCTCATCTCATAAATCCCACCAAGCCTCCCTCCAGGAGCAAGTTATGGCCAGTCCTGCCAGGCCTGGGACAGAGCGGGAGTCAATGATGGGCCTGTCCAGGGCCATTGGTAGACCCACTCTGCACCCTTGGGTGTGTGTGTCTCCTCGTCCATCCTGCCCTCTGAACTTTGAGTCACAACATTCCCAAGGCAGTCAACTATTACCTCCAGAGATAATTTATATTCATTCTCTCTCTACCTCTCCTTCTCCCCACCGCACCCACAATTCCACCCTGCTTTGTCATTCTAAATTTACATTAACTGCAAGCTGTTTCTAGTCATTGGTTCAAAAATCTCAGGCCAGGCTCATGCTTCCTCACTCAAATCATAGTACTTAACATTTATAGATCAAAGCTTGTCTTCCTAGTGAGTCATGAGACTTAGACAGATATTTCATCTATACTAGCTGGGTGTCTCTGCCTGCCTAGAAGAGAGATGGGATTTTTGGGGCCCAGAGCAGGTGGGAAGATAGGAAGGCACCTCAGTCTTCTCTTCCTACTCTCTTTTTTTGCCAGCATTGGGTTTCCTTAGAGGTTGCAAGTTCAACATCTTATTTAGTTGTCAATCTACTTCTTTGATTCCAAAATATTTTCTTCTTTTGATGGTCTTCCTGGCCTGTCTTTTCCAGATGTTCTTCCTTGTGCCATCCATCCAACTTATTTCTCTTGTTACCGTCTGCTTATTCTGAAGCTCCACCTGCCTCCCTATGCTCTCTCTCCTGCCTCATTCTCTTCCCTTCCCATTTCTCCAGCTCACAGGACAACAGGTATAGCAGAATATTATTAGCAAAGTTACTTTAGAAGTTGAGCCAGGCACTCTCATGTCACAGAAGAGTCTGATACATGGAAGGGGAAGTGTCTTGACTACTGTCATTCAGATAGTAGATGCCAAAGTTGCAAAAAACCTCCCATAATGCCTTACTCTGCAACTAGTTCTCTTTCTATAATACCACATGGCTTCTCTTTTCCCTTGTTTTCAGAAATGTATCCCTAATCATTTCTTTTTGGCTCAAACATCTATCTTGGTCTTTTCAGACTCTATCTGTATCCCAATCCTTGAGGACCCTGAAGTGGGAGACAATGGGAGACATCCAGGGCCTCAAGTAGGAAGGCTTTGTCTTGATCACTAAGGTGGCAGGTTTGGAGCTTAATTCCAAAGCCAAGTTACATTTCTGATGTGACATACCACAAGTGTGGGTCCCAGGACACTTTAACCATTTGGGAAAATGAACAGTGATGAAATAACATTGTCTGCCTGATACATGAAAGGAACAGAGGCCGAGAAACATTCTCTGGATAAAGGGGAAAATGGAATTTTGTTCCTTTCTGAGCCATTCAAGGAGCACAAGTGGAACCCTTTTTCTTGGAAAAGTTGGGGACTTGGGGTAGGGACAGCAAATGGGAGACTTCCAAGTAACCAGAGGGGTCATGATTCACCTCCTCTCTGGGAATGACACATGCTTTTCCCCTCCCTCTTTCTTCTCAAGAAACAATTGATACAGCCACTATGGAGAACAGTATGGAGGTTCCTTAAAAAAACTAAAAATAGAACTACTATACGACCCAGCAATCCCACTACTGGGCATATACCCTGAGAAAACCATAACTCAAAAAGAGTCATGTACCACAATGTTCATTGCAGCTCTATTTACAATATCCAGGACATGGAAGCAACCTAAGTGTCCATCGACAGATGAATGGATAAAGAAGATGTGGCACATATATACAATGGAATATTACTCAGCCATAAAAAGAAACGAAATTGAGTTATTTGTAGTGAGGTGGATGGACATAGAGTCTGTCATACAGAGTGAAGTAAGTCAGAAAGAGAAAAACAAATACCATATGCTAACACATATATATATATAGAATCTAAAAAAAAAAAAAAGAATGCTCTGAAAAACCTAGAGGCAGGACAGGAATAAAGACCCAGACACAGAGAATGGACTTGAGGACACAGGGAAGGGGAAGGATAAGCTGGGACAAAGTGAGAGAGTGACATTGACATATATACTCTACCAAATGTAAAATAGATAGCTAGTGGGAGGCAGCCACATAGCACAGGGAGATCAGCTCGGTGCTTTGTGACCACCTAGAGGGGTGGGATAGGGAGGGTGGGAGGGAGATGCAAGAGGGAGGAGATATGGGGATATATGTCTATGTATAGCTGATTCACTTTGTTATAAAGCAGAAACTAACACACCATTGTAAAGCAATTATACTCCAATAAAGATGTTAAAAAAAAAAGGAAACAATATCTCCTTCTGGGTACTTCTGTGCAGAGCAATCTGTGCTTCTTCTAGGGAAGCTGCAAATGGCAGAGCTGAGAGACACCCATTGCCTGAGAACACAGGAGGCCAGCTGTGTGCTGATTTCCCCCAATAACTCTTATTCATCCCTAAGATCTCAGCTTTGATGTCCTTTTCGCTAGAATTTCCCCTGGTCCTTCAGAGCCCTCAGATTCCTCTGTATCAGCTCTCATTGCCAACTGCACCTTTTGCTCTTGCCACAATTGTGATTAGATCACTTATCATATCTTGTTATTTAGTGTCTATCTCCCATTCTTGAACTTCACCTTCATGAGGGGTAGTGCTTCTCTTCATCATCCTAGTAATATAACAAAGTGCTTTGCCATTGTAGGAATTTAATGGATATTTATTACGTGACAAATGAATATGAAAGGTTGAATTTCACTGCAAGAGCCAAGTTATCACATTAGACAACAATGCCGGGCACCAGGCAATGACTGATATATTATCTGACCAGTGGAATAGTGGAATAGGTGAAGAATGCTTGGAGTTCAAAGATGTAGAGGTCACTGTAAATTGGGAAGGCTTCCTGGCTGCAGATCATAAGCGGGTGTGGGCCCTTCATTCCTCTTACATTCCAGTCCATCAGGGTTTAAATCTACTGACAACTCTGCCCAGATTCTTAGGATGTTTTCATGGGCCAGAATACCAACATGAGTAAGCACTGCCACCATCGTGCTAAGTTTATCCAACAGCAGTTGCTGTGGTGTATTGGCCAGAATTTGTTGATGTCTTATAATGGCAATGTCCGAGTACAGGTTCCAGCAGCTATTTTCCAGTACATTCTTAGGGTCATACTTCCAAGATAGTGTTGATCCTCTTACTACCTTACAGTGAACAGCTAGCAGTTGGTGTGCCATCTTAGAAGCATCATCCCTCTGGAATAATCCATAATGCCTGAAGGAGCATACCTTTTAGTACTTTCCACCTCACTATAGATACTTAACATTAGGGCAGGCACCAGGTGGAGCCCTGAACACTGCTGCCTACTCTGGGCAGGGCAGGGACCAACAGGGGTCTGGGATATGTAAATGGAAGAGCAGATATGACGGCTGTCTGCAAAAAGGACAATCTACAATAGGAGGCAGAATATCTGAGAAACTCTAGATCTCTTTGCTACCATCATATGCTTAAAGTATACTACAGTGCTCACCTGGAACTATAAGTAATAATTTTTTTCATTGCTAGTTACTCTTCCTTAGCTCTATGAAAACTGGCATGGTGATTATTCTGTATATTCTTTTGTTCTTTTAAAAAATGAGGTATAATTGACATACAACAAACTATTCATGTTTAAAATTACAAATCGATAAGTTTTGACATACGTATATGTCCATGAAAGCATCACCACAATCAAGATAATATATCCTTCACTCTCAAAACTTTCCTCCTGTATCTTTGTACCTTTACCCACTGCTTGTCACTGTCACTTCATCCTCAAGCAACCACTGGGCTGCTTCTATCACTACAGAGAAGTTTTCACTTTCTAGAATTTTATATAGGTGGAATCTTACAGCATGCACTCTTTGTTGTCTGACTTATTTTACTTAGCATTTTTTTTAGATTCATTCATGATGATGTGTATCTCAAGTTTATAGTAGTTCATTGTAAGGATATAGCATCATTTGTTTATCTTTTCATCTGTTGATGGATGTTTGAATTGTTTCTAGTTTTTGGTTATTACAAATAAAGCTGCGATGAACATTTGTGTTTATATGTGTCTGTGTAGATATATGATTTAATTTATCTTTGGTGAATGTCTAAGAGTAGAATGACTGAATCACATATTTAATTTCTTAAGAAACTGCCAAACTTCTTTCCAAAGTGATTGCACCATTTTACACTTCTGCTAGTAGTGTATGAGAGTTCCAGGTGCTCCACATCCTCATCAACACTTATATGATCAGTCTTTAATTTTAGCCATTCTGATGAGTGTGTAACAGTATCTCATTGTGGTTTTGATTTGTGTTTCCTAATGACTAATGATGTTGGGCATCTGTTCATGCATCTATTTGCCCTCTGTATATCTTCTTCAGTGAAGTGTCTTTCAAATCTTTTGCCTATTTAAAATTTGTCTCTTATTAATGAGTTTGAGAGTTCTCTACATAGCTGGATACAATTCCTTTGCCAGATATGTGATTTGAAAGTATTTTCTCCCAGTCTATGATTTGTCTTTGTCTTCTCTTAACAGCATCTTTCAAAGTACAGTTTTAAATTTTGATAAAGCCTAATATATCAAGTTTTTCTTTTATGGGTCACAGTTTTGGTGTTGTGTCTAAGAAGTCTTTGTCACAAAGTAGTTTTCTCTATATTTTTTTCTAAAAGTTTTATTATTCTACACTTTTACATTTAGGTCTATGATCCATTTTAAGTTAATTTTTGTATATGACATATGGCATGAATTGAAGCCCCCTTTTTTTGGCATATGAATATACAATTGTTTCAGCAACGTTTATTGAAAAGATTATATTTTCTCTACCGAACTGATTTTGCACCTTGTCAAAAATCAGCTGTTCGGGCTTCCCTGGTGGCACAGTGGTTGAGAGTCCACCTGCCGATGCAGGGGATGCGGGTTCGTGCCCCGGTCCGGGAAGATCCCACATGCTGCGGAGCGGCTGGGCCCGTGAGCCATGGCCGCTGAGCCTGCGCGTCTGGAGCCTATGCTCCGCAACGGGAGAGACCACAACAGTGAGGGGCCCATGTACCACAAAAAAAAAAAAAAAAAAAAAAAAAAAAAATCAGCTGTTCATATATGTATGGGTCTACTTTTTTTTTTCATTTTATACATATTAGTGTATATGTGTCAATCCCAATCTCCCAGTTCATCACACTACCACCACCACCACCACCACCCCGCCCGCCCCGCTTTCCCTCCTTGGTGTCCATACTTTTGTTCTCTACATCTGTGTTTCAGTTTCTGCCCTGCAAACCGGTTCATCTGTACCATTTTTCTAGGTTCCACATATATGCGTTAATATACGATATTTGTTTTCTCTTTCTGACTTCACTCTGTATGTCAGTCTCTAGATTCATCCACATCTCTCCAAATGACCCAATTTCATTCCTTTTTATGGCTGAATAATGTATAGGTCTATTTCTATTTCACTGATCCATGGTCTGTCTTTATGCAAATGCTACACTGTATTGATTACTTTAGCTTTATATTAAGTCTTGAATTCAGGAAGTGTTAGATCTCCAAGTCTGTTTTCTTTTTCTTTACTTTTTTTTTGCATTTCTAGATGAGTTTTAGAAGAAATCTGCCAATTTCTACAAAGCAGTGTGCTAGGATTTTGATTTGGAATGCATTGAATCTATCGCCTAATTTGGGAGAGAATTGATATCTTAACAATATTCAATCTTCTGACTCATGAACAAGGTATAAAGCTCCATCTATTTAGGTTTTCTTTAATTTCTCTGAGCAATGTTTTGTAGTCTAGGTATTGAATGTATTTCATCAGATTTATTCCTAAGTATTTTATATTTTTTGATATTATTGCAGATGGTATTATTTCTTAATTAACTTTTGATTGTACATTGCTGATATATAAGAATACAATTTTGTATATTGATCTTGTTTCTGCAATCTTGCTAAACTCATTTATAAGTTCTACTACTCTTTTTTGTAGGTTCTAGGGAACTTTCTACATAAACAGTCATGTCATCTGTAAATAAAGATGGCTTCTTAATTCTTCCTTTACAATACAGATGCAATCTAGGTGCTTTAAATTTCCTTTTCTTGCCTTACTGTACTGGCTAGACCCTCCAGTAAAATATTGAATAGAAGTGTTGAGAGCAGACATATTGTATTGCTCTTGATCTTAGGGATAAAACTTTAATCACTCACCATTAAGTAATATCTTAGTCTAGTTTTGGTATCTGGCTAACGCTAGCCTAATGAAATGATTTGAAAAAATAGTCCTTCCTCTTCAAGTTTCTGCAAGAGATTGAGTAGAATTGGTACTATTTTTTTCCTTGAATATTTGGTAGATTTCACCAGGGGAAAATATTATGCTTAGAGTTATTTTTTCTTTTGGGGGGGTTAGTTTTTAACCACAAATACATTTTATTTTATAGATATAGAGCTATTCAGGTTGTCTATTTCTTGAGTGAGCTTTGATAATTTTTTTCTTTTAAGGAATTTGTCCATTTCATCAAATTTGTCAAAATCATCAGAACAAAGTTGTTCCTACCATTCCTTTATTATACTCTTAAGATCCATAGAATCTGAAATGATGTCATCTTCCTCATTTATGATATAGGTAATTATATTTTACACCTTTTTTTTTCCTGCTTCAATCTGGCTAGAGGTTCATATGTTTTATTGTCTTTCTCAAAGAACAAGCTTTTTGTTTCATTGTTTTTCTCTATTATTTTTCTGTTTTATATTTCATTGAGTTAGGTTATGTTCTTTGTTATTTCCTTTTTTCTGCTCATTTTGAGTTCTTCTCTAGTTTCTTAAGGTAAAAATTGAAGAGTACTGGTCATCCTACTCTTGTACATTGTAACATTGTAACAAGGTATTTTGTAGAATGTCCTTCTACTTGAGTTTGTCTGATGTTTTCTCATGATTAGTAGTTATGGATTTTGGGGAAAAATACCACAGGTGTGAAATGCCTCTTCATCACATCATATTAGTGTCTACATGATATCAACATGACTTATCACTGGTAAGGTTAATCTTGTTTACTGGGTAAGGTAGTATCTGACAGATTATACATTTTCTTTTCCCATACTGTATTTATTAAGGGTCACTAAGTCCAATGGAAGATACTCAAGGAGAAAGGAATTAAATTCCACTTCCTGGAGAGAGGAGTATCAAAGAATTTGTGGACCTATGCTAAAACCACTATAATAGTTAGTAGATATTTTTGGGGAGATATCCTGAGGCTATGTAAATATCCTGGTCCTCTTTAAAGCTTCCCCACTTATTTTATCATTCATCCATGTACTTGCCTGCAGCAACGATTACTGTGGTGTCTTAATGGTGATTTTCTATTTCTCTCACTCCTTCTACATTTATTTGGAATTTTTCTGTTAGAAAGATTTGTTCCTTCTCTCTCAGTTATTTATTTTCTCAGTCATTTACTTATATCAGTATGGACTCATGGATACTTATTTTATTCTTTAGGTTTTAATCCAATGTTATAATAGATATTTTATTCCAGCTTTAGCCATTGGAAACTTTTTTCATGTTGACTCCTATGTCCTTTTTATATGCCGTCCACTGGTTGACTTCTGAAAGTATTGTACAACATTCTGTACAGAGCCCACACTTTCTTTAGGACATGTCCAATACACCAGACAATGTGACTAGCCCACTCAACATTTCATATATTTCTGAAATAAATTGCTGTGAGATAAACGGCCTTGAAAATAAGTAATTCTCAGGAAATTATTTGGCTGCCCAAACTTGACTTATATACATAAGTGAATATAAACCTTATTTTTTCCTTTTTTACTACTACTTTTACTCTAAATTTCTAAGGCCAGCTCTCATGCTCCCATCTCAACAACTTCCTGTTTTTGTTGCATGTTGACACAGCTCTAAAGTTGACTGGCCTTCATTGTGCTTTTTGGGAAGGTTAGGTGGGTAGACTTTGAAGTCAAGAGATGAGAGTTTATCCTGACCAGCACAATGGATCAACTGCTCTCTAATCTACACATGTATAATTGAAAATAGTGGACAGATAGTTTTTGTTTTGATCAGAATTCTCAGTGTTTCTCCAGAGAAAAAGTAATATCAGGTAGAGAAAAAAATAACAGAAGGGGTGATTCAGTCTGACATAAAAAGCCATTTTCTACCTTGCTACTTTATATCAAGAATTTTCATGGCTGAACTTTCTCTTAACTGGACTATGGGCAAGTGCTCTGAGCTAACCAGCACCTGAACATCTCTCTCTAGCTAAGGCTTCCAGATCCTGGGAACTCCATGAGAAAGTGAAAACTGAAGTCCATCGTGTGGTGGCATTACCTACCTGGATTCATATAGTTGCTTTGTCTGAGGTTCTTTATTGAATAGGTTGACTTTTTTGCTAGTCTGTCTGAATTGAACAGTGCTTTTGGCATCAATCAGACCCCACTGGACATCTTTAGCAATTGTACGTGTATGAAGCAGGAGAGGACCAAGCAGGGCAATCTGGGCTTCTGAATGATTCTATTCATTCCATGGAAGCATTACCTACTGCCTCACAGCATTCCCAAAGCCCTTTCCATTTCCTTCCTAGTTCTCCACGGCTTTGCAACTTCAGCCTTCCATCCCCCTGCCACATGGGTTATTTCCAGTCTAAGTTTATTTAGGCACAATCTCTTTCTTCATATACATGTATATGTTCGGTTTTTCAATATGTCCAGCATCCTCTCCTCACCAGCTGCCTTTTCTACAAATGACAGCATTTGGACTCAAACACGAAAGAAATAAGTCCTCTTCCGTTCCTGGGGCAGCCACCTGCCTCAGCCTCCAGAGCCCTCCTGTTCCATTCTGTTGATCTTGGGTAAACTGTGGAACTGGATATGCTGGAACAGAATTTCAGAGTCATTTACCTGAACAGTTTATATCCTTTGGATCTCTCCCAGACAGCTTGCTGTATCTCAAGTAAGGTTCAAATTCCTTATTCTGACCTCTTGTGGCTCATAAATTTTGACTTATATGTGAGCTTTGTGTCCACATTTCTTAGTTTGCTTTGACTCACACCAGAGAGGTAGTTCGGGCTGATGAGTGACCCATTAAAGCAACCATTAATAGTGTTTAAAATATATATACATTTCTATGTACGCACACATTTATTTAAAATATTTTTTGGCATTGACAAGGCAGAGAAGAAGCACATATCATGCACAGATAATCCTAATTCATTCATTTATTCATTCAAAAGCCATTTCCAGGGCAACTTGCATCTTTGGGTAGCCTCTATTGTGGCTGTAAGGTTACTACCATGAACTCATTCATGAATTTAACCATGCACCAATTATATGCCAGTTTCTACTCAAAGTTCCAGGATGGCAAATATGAACAAGAAAGGAAAAAGTCCCTGTCCTTAAGAACTCACATTCTGGTGTATTCACACAAAATGTAAAGGAATGAAGGGGGAAGAGAGTTAACACTTGTGTTGGGTGATTGTATAATATATTAAACTCATTAAATTCTCACAAACATCCTATGAATTATTGCTGATCCTTTTATATCACCTTCTCAAGACCCTCTAATCCTCCCACCTGGTCCCTTTCTTACATCTATTCCACAAAGAATTTCACATGGATGACACAGATAGGCAATCAATTATCACTCAGTGAAACATACTATATAGAGATATGGTCAAGATGCTAAGGGTCAGGAAAGAGAGTGTTCACTGTCCAGGCAGGTAGAGAGCCTCAAAGTTTATTGTGCATAAGGATTACTTGGAAAGCTTGTTTAAATTTTTGATTGCTGTGCTTCTGCCTTAGAGATACTCATACAGTACATCTAGGGTAGAAACCAGGGATCTGAGTTTTAACAAATGCCCTAAGTTATTCTAAAGGAGAGACCCTTCAGATTGACAAACAGTGGTCTAGGAGGAGGTAAGACTCCTAGGTTGTCTAGGCGATTCCTTCTGGGGTCCAATATGGCCAAATTTATTTCTTACTAGTATTTTAATGTATTAAATATCATTACCAGGTGGATTTATTTATTCATTTCATGATTTTTTCCAATATCACTATTACTTAACACTTTAATGTGAATTACAGTATCAGTTGCACTGATCCTTGAAAGAAGAAATGAAGGCAGCATAAAACACAAGTGAAGGCCATGAATAATGGGGAAAGGCAAAGACCCCATTTCCAGGGCTCAGTTGAGAGATAGAGTGTCAGGCTCTGCTTGAGATCTTCTTACAAGTCTCTGCTTCATGGCTTCATCCAAAGAGGTCAAGTATGTGGAGACTAGCTCAGTGACACTTGTCTAGTTTCTTCTGCCTGAAACCCATTTTACGTACCATTCCTTCTGTTTTTTTCTGGATTCTCTCCTCTCTGATCAGACGACTCTCAGAATTCTGTTTCCCTGTAGCCTTCCCAGACATAACTTTACTTCTTTACATCATCTCAGGAAATTCTTAGGTCTTTTGTGTTAGGGCTGACCACGTGGTCCTGGGTATGTTATTGATTACAGGCATGGTTCTTAATCCTCAAACTCAGGTGTGCAAGAAGTGTCGCATTTATTTTCTTTAAATCGTCATAAATACAGCTCTTCATGTTGTTGGGAAATTCAGTCTGATATCCTGGGGCTCCCCAGATCCCAGAGTCCCAGGACCTTATGAGCACCAGAACTTTGGGGCGGCCCTTCTGGTCATGGACAATGATCCACACTGGTTAGAGCTGCCTGTTGTCCCTTCGTGGTGTTACTTCAAGTCCCTTGGCTCTGTTTATATGTGTCACACTGAGAACATGTGGACTTTTGTGGAGGCTGGGTGCCCGCTGGGCATGGACTAGGTCCCTTTGGTACACACGAAGCTCCCCTCTCTGAGTTTTTGCACTCAGATAATGCTACCAAGAAGCAACACATGGGCCTCACTCACAGTGAGAGCTAGAACAATCTGTTTGAATAGTTTAGGCTTTGTTTGGAGGTGAAACTAAGTCACCTTCTTTTGTCTTTTGTATAAGTCACTAATGGAAGAAATGTTGAGCAACTGGATAGTTTTACACAGTTAAGAAGAAAGAAAACAATGATTTTTTGACTGCTTTCTTTGGAAAATAATATTGATATTGAAAACTTACTATGTGTCAGGACATTGACTATGTTATCCTATCGAATCCTTGTAACACATTTAGGGGGAGATAGCAACCTCCAGATTATGCAATTATAGGGGAAGAAACAGAGACTGAGAGAGGGTGAGGTATTTGTCCAACACAAAAAAATTTAGGCACAGAAAAGTAAGTGACTTGTCAGTGCTGAGAGTCAACATGGGTCTCTTGAGTCTAAGACAAATATTTGTTTTCCCACATCATGGGATCTGTCTGCTCTCGCTACAAATTTGACTAAAAAGATTATTCCTCAAAAGCTCCATTTCTTTCTTTGTGTATTTAGGTTGCTAAGCTATTTGCCTATTTATAATGACAGCTCTAAAATATATTTAATATTTGGAAAATAAAATTTTAGCAGAAGTCTAAGACTCTTCATTCAAGTGTTTCTTTTGTCATTTACTTGTAGGTATAATTAGTACAAGAAAAGTCGGCTTTTGCATGTTATATCCTAAATTGCCATAACCATTGAGTGTCAACCTCTGCCTATCCTTGACTCCTCTTCATGAAGTAAAATGTATAATTTATTATAAAAAAAAGATGAAATTCATCTTCATGTGCAAAGTGATCCTTATGTTTTGATGGTAATTCTCCAGTACCCAAAGTCACTTTGGGAGAGTTCAGTCACACTTTCTAGTATAAGTTCTCTCCTTCAAGTGGCCTAGGGCTAAATCAACCCAGACCAATGGATGGCCTCATTCAACTTCAAATCCTCCAGAGGAAGAAATTCTTCAATTTTCTTCTTCCATTACTTCACAATCCTTTATCTTAAACATGCATTTCTACCTGTGCAACTTATATCTTGCCTGCTGTGATTTCAGTAGTTTTTCCTCTTGAAACATCTTCAGAAAAGATGGAGAACAGCTGGCCTCTACTCTGCATGTAATAACCCCTCTGAGACTCGAATATTGTTATTCATTTCCTTACCTTTAGCGGAAGAAATTTTTTGCTGGACATTTTGGAAGGCCTACCGGATGCAGCTTTTAATAAAATATCCATAAGCTGGAAGAAAGCTACCAGAGAGGAGATGACCTCTCTTGGAACCAGAGCATCATGAGGACCATAAAATTCAAAGACAGAACTCATATGGAGGAGTACATGCTGCTGGAACAGCCATTGTTTTGTTTGTTTGTTTGCTTGTTTTAACAAGGCAGTGTTTTATTCTAATCAGTGTGATTAGAACTATTAGCCAATGGCAAGAAATTGGCACCATTTATGCTTACTCTCACATAATTATTAAAATTAAAGGGAAATAAGTTTAGATGTAAAGAAATCATGGCGAGGAAAACAAAAGAAAATGTCAAAACATAGGAGTCATCATCTTTTGTATTTTTGTCCTTGTAACTTCCAATATTCCATCATCTCATAATGATTTATTGAGTCCCATGATGTCCCAGGCACTGTCACCACGGTTATAGTGATGACAAGAAAGAAGTCATAATAATTATTATCCCCTTAAAGTAAATATCAAATTCATTCAAACAATTCTTGTTAATCACAATCCTTGCCATATAGGAATTTTAAACCAAGATAGAAACACTGATATAAATCCATTCAAAGAACATAGAAAAAAAATTAAAATATAAAGGAATTGTAGGCAGCATAACGTTTAAGAATCTTGGAATAGAATAACAGACTCTTATACTTGGAGGGTACCTGAGGCAACTGCATGTGCAAAGGCCCTGAGGTCTTGATCTATTCATGGAAAAACAAGGCCAATGTTCCAGGAACACTTGCAGAAAGAGAGAGAGAAATGGTAGAAGCCAAAGTCAAAGAAAGCCAGAGTCCAGGCTGTTAGGGCCCTGTAGACCAAGATACAAACTTAGGAAGCTGTTGGAAGTCTGAACGAGAAGAAGGAGTATTTAGCAGGCATGGATTTGGCTATATCCTCAGCTTATAGAGCAGTATCTGACATGGAAAGAGATCAGTAAGTATTTCTTAAATTGATGGGTGGATTTGCTCTCATCATCCTGACCTCACCCTCTCAGATGTCCTCTTCTTTGTCAATAGTCTCCTTAAAACAGGCAGGGGATTGAAAGCACCTCTCTTGAGCTGTCAGGCTGTTGTACAAGACTAGCACCTCCTTCAAGGTACATTTTACATCTATTCCTACAGCCCTAAGACTTTTGCTCTTCAAGGAGCTTCACCTCACTGCTCATGTGGAATTGCGTGGAGTTACGTAGTAAAGTCAAATGCCAGACTCCTTTTGCTGAGCCAAAGATGAAGTCTTAGGGGCTGCTGTTCTCCTCTTTAAAGCCCTTTCCCCTGACCAACTGGAGCCAAGTTGCTCTAAAACCTTTCCATATAATTTTTGGTGTGAACTAAAATGTAGAACTTTACATTTATTGCCATTAAGTTTCATCCTCTTGGCTTCTGTTCCTTGCCTTCTGGAGAAGGCTGAACACAATTGGTCTTTAGAACGTTGGTGAGAGGCCATGTCATCTTCAAAGCAAAGAGTTCAAGGTGTTTTCTTAGGACATGATTATGGTAAGAAGAGCATTTGGTGGAACGGCTGGAGTAGCAGGACACATTAGGAAAGGCACGAGCTGGAGAAAGAGCAGATTTTGAAGTCAGGTCTGTTTGCGTTTAAATCCAAGACCTGCCACTTAACTGTGATTGGGCAAGTTAAATAATCTCTCTGAACCATGACATCAGTGAATTGGAAACAGTACACTTCAGAGTGTTATGTTGACCATAAAAAGGCAAAGATGAGAATTGGTTTGTAGTATAACACACAGCAGGTCCTGAATAAATTCAGTCATTACTTCTCTCTGCTGTTGGGCAGTATTTAGATAGGCTTTTAACACTCACAGAATCCTTGTGCAGAAGATATTATTGTGTTCATTTCCTAGTTGTGGAAACTGTGTAGTTAAGTAATCACTAGTACGTGGTTGAATCAGGAGTCATCCAGGCTTGTCACACTTAACCCTTCCTTTCTCTCCCTGCTGTACTTGATCATTCTGACTGAAGTTTTCAGGGGCTGGTGGATCTCAACCCTAAAAGCAATTTGGTAGAGGTGTACCACTCAGAATGGAAACAAAAATTGCAAACTTGAATCTCTTACTGGTATTGGGCTTATGAAATGGCCGTGTTTTCCTGGGGCCTGTGTCAGGAGAAAATGTCAAGCTGGTGTTGAGGGGAGAGATGGAGTCTTGCAGGATACCCAATGGGAAGACATAGGACAATATGTCCTGGTTGCTTTAAATGTTCAAATGCCCAAAGCAGGAGACTGGGTAGGCTTGCATCTCGTTCCTCAGCATGCCTTTCTGTGGTTCCTGGAAAATGAATAGCTTATTGAACTAGAAAGAGCTGACGCAAGTGCTATACCATTTTATTGGTGAATGCTTGCTCGAAATCCAGGAACCTTTAAGTTGGCTGTTCTCAGCCTCACAGAAGTCTCCAGCTGCTTGAGTGTCTATGTCTCATCCTCCTACTGGTGAGATATGGGGAGAGGAGGACCGCAAGGTTAATGTCAGGCTGGCCACCGGCGAGTTACCAGGTAAAGGAAGGGGAAGCAATACTACATAGTTTTTGTGAAAAGAGTTTTGGGTTCAGGCCAGGATCCCTCTAGGATCCCTTATGCCCAGGAGAGAAATCTTGGGGCTAAGAATGGCAGAGTTCCATGGGAGGGAGCTCAGGGAAGATTTCATACTGGTAATTTTCTGTTTCTCAGAAATCTGTGAGCTTGGCTTCTGCAATTCTGTAGAAGGGAAGCATGGTGTCTGTCCCATGTTAAGGCTCTGTGATCTGTTTGGGGATTGGGGATTCTAGGAGAGGGTTTTACAGCAGGTTGGTGGCCACGTCAGAGACAAGAGGCTGTAAGCCATGTGGCAGCCAGAGTCGCAGGGCCCCTGTGAACAGCGGAGTTGTTGGGATGCTCAGATGAGACCCTGGAAGCAGAGTCAGCACAGGCCTGGGCATATATAATTGCTCAATAAATGTAAAGAGGAGGAGGATGGTAAATTCTTAGGAAGTCAGGGCATCAGTTTGAACTTGCAGTGACCTCAGGCTGTTGCAGCTTTTCTGTCCTCCTATTCATATGTCTTAGAAAAGTTTAATTAGCCCGGTTTATCCCTTAGGTTACCTGGAAATGGCTAGAGTCTCTTTGGGATAGACTGGCTCTGTTCAAGAGGAGTGAAGAGAGAGTGAAAGGAGGTATTACTTATAACAACTATGTGATGTTGTTCCTTAATATGTTATTTGTTGAATACTTAGTATATATTAGGCATATTACATATGATCACATTTAACTCACAGTTTCCTTGCATTGAACACAGGTTATATGACCTGTCCATGATAGAGACACACTAGGAAATCTGACCCTAGCCTATCTGGTTCAGAAGCCCAGATGAAGGCGGTACAGCAAGGGAGGAGGCTGTGTGGCCAGGTGCTTTGGTCATTGGTATAACCTTCGGCATGCAAAGAGCTTTTGCAAAGCCAGTCTAGAAATCACTCTTACAAAGGGCCAGCCATTTCTATGGTCTTGTGGGGACCAGGGCTTTGGATGAATCACCTGACTTCCTTTTCCAGTCAACATTCTTAAGCCCACTTGGTTGGAGTGTTCATATCCTGCCTTCACATTAGGCTGTTTGGACAGGACAGGAGAGCCTTAAAAAGGCTGAATAGAAAATTAATGATTTAGGCTCTTTTTCAGAGAGAAAATGAGAGATCAACTGTTTGAGATAGCACATTCCTTTTTTCCTAAGCTCGGGGGCTTGAGTTTTATTTTAAGCACAGCATGTTTCACAGGGTTCTCACAGCCGATGTAGTAGCAGGGAATAACTTAGCAGCCCTTGAACAAAGTTATGCACTGTGGTGATGGTGCAGGGTGGGGGAGGGCGGGTTAGAGTTTCTCTATTTCCTTATTTTCAGTTCCAGAAGAATCAGACCTTCCGTGTTGGTGGCCTGACATAGGCCATGGCCTTGTCAGTGGCTCCTTAATTAACAAAGAGGTTTTATTTATCCAGTGCAAAGCTTGTCTTACCCCCTGTCCCCATCCGCTAAGCCAGCCATGCAAATCAGCACGTACAGAGACCTCAAAGAAACCCAACAGTGGACTTGGAAGAATCCACACAGCCAGCAAAGGGGAGTTTACTAAGCCTGGTCTCTCCGTTTCTTCTTCTTGGATTTAGTTTTTACAGGACTCTCAGTGTGTTTGCTTCAGGAAAATGGGGGGCGGTTCCCATAGGCAATCAGGTAATTGGAGTGATAGGTGTGCATTGGGAAGGTAAAGAGAAGAGTGACTTGGGCCAGAGCCAGCAATGTGATAGTTCAGAATTTTTGCAGCCTCAAGCTCATGGAAAAAACTTGGCAAGCTACAGCTTAAAATATAGGCCTAGTTTTTAGCCCCAAGGGCCTCCAAGTACATCTGTTTCCTTCCCCTGAAAGTCTCAGGCAGCTTTAATCTCTCATTCAGAAAGTCACAGGCTGGCGAGAGGAACTGGACTTTTACCTGTAGGCTCTGGCCCCTCTGAACAGCTAGGAAGGCCTCTTAAGCTGTCAGCCTCTTGGGAGCAGGCCCCACTCCTGGCAGACAGCACTGAGGCTGGCAGATGAACTTATGTTGTAACTGGCGGGTTTCATACATTCCAGAGAGGGAGGGCCTATGTTCTCCAGGAGATAATGAGATGAGAGTGGTGCCAGGTTTTCTGTGATTTTTGCCTCTCAGCTGAGTTTGCGGGAGGAAACCAGCCACACAGACACCGTGAAGATTGCCTCAGTCATCCCATCTGAAAGCCACTCATCAGGGAGAGGAGAAAAGATGAGTGGTCAGCAGAGTAGAAAGTCCTTCCCAGGGCCAGCACTACTGGGGCCCTGAGTTTGAGTATCTTATCTCAATGCCTCCTTTTAACTCCTCCAGTTAAAGCCTCAAAGCATAGAGAAAGGGGATCCAGAGCTTCCTGGCTGTCAGAGCGATGAGACACCAGAATGTCTATCCATTGGGTCCCTGGGGGGGGGGGGGGTGGAGACATTTAGTGCCCACTATTAGGCATACATTTCCTTTGCAGTTGGATTGGAGCCGTATGAGCAGTTCTGGCCAATGGCTGTGTGATCAGAAATAATCTATGCCATGTCTGGGCTAATGCAGTGAAGAGCCTCGGTGCCACCTCCATCTCTCTCTCCTCTGACAGGGCAACCTTGAAAGGAATATACAGAGATGAAAAGACAACTAGACTGCTAGACCCCTGTGTCACTGGTTGGAGGAAAACCCCTACGAGCCATCCTGGACTTTCAGCAAGTGAGAATTATACTTTTCTTGTGCTAATACACCGAGATTAGGAGTTTGCCTGTACCAACAACTAACAGTAATTACCTGACTAATGGGATGATGTTGAGCTGGTTGTTTCCAGGGAAAGTCTTCTAGCATTCAAGTGTTTCTCCAGAATAGGCTGATGGAGACCTGTCTCTGTCTAGTCCTACAAAGACTCCACAATTTTTTGCAAGGTTCTTTTGTGGGAGACTTGAGTATTAACCAATCCCCAAAGGACATCTCTGGATTGTTGAGATCCCTGTGACTTTATGATTTGAAAACACTTCCTAGATGTCCAGAGAGCTTTTATTCATGCCAGTCTACCAACGTTACGGCTCTACCAACCACAATGAGTGGATCTGGTTGCACTGATATATTCAGCACATATTCACTGTGTGCCTACGAAGGTCCAGAGAGTCTTCTGGGAGCTGGGATGCAATGGCTTTTGGCCTGCTCCATGGCCCTGTCCCCATCCTCCCATGATGCTTGGTTATGTAACATGATGGAAGGTACCATTCCCAGAAGCTGATCATATCAATGATCTCCTCCCAATTTCTTAAGAACCTCATTAGGTAAAAATTCTTCTTCTGCTTTCTCTTACAGATAAAGGAGCCTGACTTCCAGAGAGCCTCTAGGTCACAAGGCCAGGAAGCGCAGAACCTTCTCAGCTCCGATTCTGCAGCCTCTGTACTCTTTTCACTACATGTGGACATTCCAATATACCTTCCCAGATTAGTCACATGAGATTCTGAGGATGTCCTCTCCATGGTCAACTTTGCTCAGTAAGCAGTGATCTTTCTTACTGGTCACAGGTCTGCTGGTTTGGATCTATAGGAGAGGAGGTGTTTCCCAAGAATCATGAAGTATGTACTTGTTTCTAAGAGACATGGATCTGCACCTTGTAGAGTCTCTTACATAGGATTCAATCTGGCCCAGTCTCTTGACTTTTTCTGGGACTGTATCACACCTTTCGACTTGCACATTCTGCTCTGTTAGTGTATTTGTCGAGGAGGAGATAGATATATCTCTTTGGATGTCTATTTTCCAAGGTCTTCCCCCTTGGGCAGGCGGGGAGGTTTTTGTTTTCTATTCTAAGTGTGTTTCGTTTGATTTAGACTTCAGTAAAGAAGGAGAGTAACCACGAATTAATCCATCAAAGTGTTGCTATAAAATATGTCTGTGGTCCTGGTGTGAAGATTTAATAATAATGATTACTGGGTCGGGAATGGGGAGAAGTGTGGGAATTAGAAGAAGTTGTCCAAAGTCAAAATGCATATTCCTCAAGTCAGAATGAGAGAGAAAGGAACAGGCGCAAGATGTAGACAAAGGAGTCATCTTGTTCCAGAGCCAAAGGAACTGCCAACTCAGTAAAATATTGCCTTTGATGCTTTTGCCTTAGGGACTTTTTCTTTAATGGAGGGTAATTAATTATCATCATCCACTCTTACTTAGTAATAATCCTTTTACAGGCACTTGCATATTCCACATGCATGCTGTTGTCTAATATCTAGGCTGGAGGGAAGTGGTTCTTGGGCGGATGAAAATTGCATCCCTGGAGAGCTTCTCCCTTGGAGCACATTCTCCCCAACACTCCGTGACTCACCAGCTATATGGAACTTTGAAAGCTTGACATTCTCTGCAAGGCCTGTAGAATAATGGATCCACATATGCAGGATGGCCTAAGGGAGTGAGAAAGAGTGGACACAACCCAGTTCTTGCTCGGGAAGCAGAAGAACAGTGCGAGAACCCTGGTTATTATTGGACAATCACTCTTTTTAAATTTTTTAAAAAATTTTTTGGCCTAGCCATGTGGCTTGCAGAATCTTAGTTCCTCAGTCATCAGGGATTGAATCCTGGGCCCTTGGCAGTGAAAGCACAGAGTAGTAGCCACCGGACCACTAGGGAATTCCCTGGACAATCACTCTTGATATACCAACCTCAGTTCTGTCTCTGTTCTACCTGAATGGCATTGGACAAATCATTTAACTTCCTAAGTTGAGCTCTCCAACCTGAGTCAGGCATATGACATGTGTTTTTTCTCTTGACCTCACTCAGCTGTTCATGAAGATGACTGAGCTCATCTGGCAGCTGAAGGGATAGAGTTTTTCAAGGACAGGTGCAAAATAAATATAAGCTATGAAAGTTGACTTCACGATGATTACATGCCTTGAACCAGTGTTGCAGCAACCTGCCCCTTTGCCCACAGCTTCTTCTCTGGTTACTCTCTGGCTGAGAGGTTGTTCTCTCTCATGAAGGTGGGTGGTGAGAAGGCAAAATGGGGAAAGGGAACTAGCATTTAGAGATCATCTGAACTGGTCTAATACTTCGCCAAGGCACTTCATCTGTGTTTTCTTATTTAATCCTCACCATAACTCTTTGAGATTGTACAACTCATTTTACAGATGAGAAATGGGGGAAAAGTGGGGCTCAGAGAAGTTAAGTGACATGCTCAAGGTCACACGGAAAAAAACCTGGTGTCAGTGGGGCACAAAGTCTGGGCTCTTTCCACTCTGCAAGACCTCCTCTTAGGTAGAAAAATGTGGGCAGTTGTGTCAAAGCCAGGAAGAGAGTGAAGCTGGATCATCATCCGTGCACTTTCCTCCTGTGTTATTCCACTCCTCTTTTTTTCTAACTCTTAAATTATGTCCAGATCAGAAAAGGCAAAATGGTAGGGCTGACCTTCTTCAATCGCACCCTGAATTCCTGATTTCAGCATCCCCTTTTCCACACTCCACCCCTCCAGCTGCTTCTAGGAGTGATGTCTGCTCACCTCCCTACTCCAGGGCCAGAGCACACACCTCCCCTCTCTCTGCTGCTGCCCCACCCAGAGCCTCTCCCTGGCTCTTAGAGTTGCCAAGCTCCTGGCAACAGAGAAATCAGAGGAGGAGCGTGGGCTGCCAGGCAGTGTCAGGTACCCGAGACCCATCTGGGAAGATAAATGGAATGCTCTGCCCTTTCTGAGATTTCTGAACCACTGAGAAGATGGAATTCCAAAGATAAAGTTCCCTCCCTCTCCCCACCATTGGCTCTTTCTTGCTGATTTTAGTCTTTGGAAGGGGATGGAAAGAGACCTTCAGGGAGGCAGTCCAGTGGATGCTACAAGCTCATTCTCCACACAGCAGCCCAGGAGCCACCCTCATGGTGCTCAGTCCTGGAACTCCTCTTACTCTGTCTCTCCCTCTTTTTCTGCCACTCATACCATTTTCCCACATAAAATGTGATAAGAGAAACAGTAGCTAAGGGATCAGCTAAGCACTGAATAGAAAGTGCTTTGATTCTAAGAAATTTATGATCCCTGTTCCAGCTTTTATGAGTGTTGAACTGAGATAAGAGATGTGGGGTGTGTGTGTGTGTTTGTGTGTACCTGTGTGTGTAAGAGACAGGGAGAGAGTTCACTGAGAATTTCCAACTTGAGAGGTGTGACAGATGCTAGGGCCAGTGATGGAAGAAAAATAGAGGGCCATTTTTTTTTAACCATTAAAAAAAATTGAAGTATAGTTAATTTACAATGTTGTGTTAGTTTCAGGCGTACAGCAAAGTGATTCAGTTATACATATACCCATTCTTTTTCAGGTTCTCTTCCCATATAGGTTATCACAGAATATCGAGTAAAATTCCTTGTGCTATACAGTAGGTCCTTGTTGTTTATCTATTTTATATAGAGTAGTGTGTATATGTTAATCCCAAACTCCTAATTTATCTCTCCCTACCCCGCTATCCCCTTTGGTAACCATAAGTTTGTTTTCTATGTCTGTGAGTCTTTTTCTGTTTTGTAAATAAGCTCATTTGTATTATTTTTTTTTTAGATTCCACATATAAGTGATATCATATGATATTTGTCTTTCTCTGACTTACTTTGCTTAATATGATAATCTCTAGATTCATCCATGTTGCTGCAAATGGCATTATTTCATTCCTTTTTATGCCTGAGTAGTATTCCACTGTGTATATATACTACATCTTCTCTAACCATTCATCTCTCAATGGACATTTACATTGCACCCATGTCTTGGCTATTGTAAATAGTGCTGCAATGAACATTGGGGTGCGTGTATATTTTTGAATTACAGTTTTCTGTGGATATATGCCCAGGAGTGGGATTGCTGGATCATATGGTAACTCTATTTTTCCTTTTATAGAGAACCTGCATACTGTTCTCCATAGTGGCTGCACCAATTTACATTCCCACCAAAGGTGCAGGAGGGTTCCCATTTCTCTGCACGATCTCCAGCACTTATGATTTGTAGGCTATTTAATGATGGCCATTCTGACTGATGTGAGGTGATACCTCATTGTAGTTTTGAATTGCATTTCTCTAATAATTAGCAACATTGAGCATCTTTTCATGTGCCTGTTGGCCATCTGTGTGTCTTCTTTGGAGAAATGTCTATTTAGGTCTTCTGCCCATTTTTTGATTGGGTTGTGTTTTTTTTTGATATTAAGCTGTATGAGCTGTTTGTATAATTTGGAAATTAATCCCTTATCAGTAACATCATTTGCAAATATTTTCTCCCAATCCATAGGTTGTCTCTTCGTTTTACTTATGGTTTCTTTTGCTGTGCAAAAGCTTTTAAGCTTAATTGGGTCTCATTTTTGTTTTTATTTCCATTACTCTAGGAGACAGATCCAGAAAAAATATTGCTGCAATTTATGCCACAGAGTGTTCTGCTTATGTTTTCCTCTGGGAGTTTTATAGGTCTGTAACCCATTTTTAGTTTATTTTTGTATATGGTATTAGAGAATGTCCTAATTTCATTCTTTTACATGTAGCTGTCCAGTTTTCCCAGCACCACTTATTGAAGAAACTGTCTTTTCTCCATTGTATATTCTTGCCTCCTTTGTCATAGATTAATTGACCATTAGTGCATGGGTTTATTTCTGGTCTTCTATCCTGTTTCATATGTCTGTTTTTGTGCCAGTACCATACTGTTTTGATTACTGTAGCTTTGTAGTATAGTCTGAAGGCAGTGAGCATGATTCCTCCAGCTCTGTTCTTCTTTCTCAAGATTGTTTTTGCTATTCGGGGTCTTTTGTGTTTCCATACAAATTAAAAAATTTTTTTTGCTCTGGTTCTGTGAAAAATGTTATTGGTAGTTTGATAGGGATTGCACTGAGTCTGTAGATTGCCTTGGGTATTATGGTCATTTTAACAATATTGATCCTTCCTATCCAAGAACATGGTATATCTTTCCACTTTCTGTGCATTGTCTTCAATTTCTTTCATTAGCATCTTATAGTTTTTGGAGAAGAGTTCTTTTGCCTCCTTCGGTAGGTTTATTTCTAGGTATTTTATTCTTTTGGGTGTGATGGTAAATAGGATTGTTTTCTTAATTTCTCTTTCTGATATTTTATTGTTAGTGTAGAGAAATGCAACACATTTCTGTATATTAATTTTGTATCCTTCAACTTTACCAAATTCATTGATGAGCTCTAGTAGTTTTCTGGTAGCATCTTTAGGATTTTCTGTGTATAGCATTGTGTCATCTGCAAACAGTGACAGTTTTAATTCTTCTTTTCCAATTTAGATTCCTTTTATTTCTTTTTCTTCTCTGATTGCTGTGGCTAGGACTTCCAAAACTATGTTGTATAAAAGTGGCAAGAGTGGGCATCCTTGCCTTATTCCTGATCTTAGGGGAAATGTTTTCAGCTTTTCACCATTGAGTATGATGTTAGCTGTGGGTTTGTCATATATGACATTATTAGGTTGAGGTATGTTCCCTCTATGCCCACTTTCTGAAGAGTTTTTTTAAATCATAAATGGATGTTGAATTTTATCAGAAGCTTTTTATGCATCTATTGAGATGATCATATGGTTTTTCTTCTTCAGTTTGGTAACATGGTGTATCACATTCATTGATTATGGATATTGAAAAATCCTTGTATCACTGGAATAAATCCCACTTGATTATGGTATATGATCCTTCTAAGGTATTGTTGGAGTCAGTTTGTTAGTATTTTGTTGAAGATTTTTGCATCCATGTTCATCAGTGATAGTGGCCTGTACTTTTCCTTTTTTGCAATATCTTTGTCTGGTTTTGGTATCAGGGTGGTGGTGGCCTCATAGAATGAGTTCAGAAGTGTTCCTTCCTCTGCAATTTTTTGGAATAGTTTCAGAAGGGTAGGTGTTAACTCTTCTCTGAATGTTTGGTAGAATTCACCTGTGAAGCCATCTGGTCCTGGACTTTTGTTTGTTGGGAGTTTTAAAATTACTGATTCAATTTCAGTACCAGTCATTGGTCTGTTCATATTTTCTATTTCTTCCTGGTTCAGTCTTGGGAGATTGTACCTTTCTAAGAATTTGTCCATTTCTTCTAGGTTGTCCATTTTATTGGCATATAGTTGCTCATAGTAATCTCTTGTGTCCTTTGTATTTCTGTGATGTCAGTTGTAACTTCCCCTTTTTCATTTCTGATTTTATTGATTTGGACCCTCTCCCTTTTTTTCTTGATGAATCTGGCTAAAGATTTTTTAATATTGTTTGTCTTTTCAAAGAACTAACTTTTAGTCTCATTGATCTTTTCTATTGTTTTTTTGTGTGTGTATGTCTCTATTTCATTTATTTCTGCTCTGACCTTTATGATTTCTTTCCTTCCACTAACTTTTGCATGTCATTTGTTCTTCTGTTTCTAATTGCTTTAGGCATAAGGTTAGGTTGTTTATTTGAGATTTTTCTTGTTTCCTGAGGTAAGCTTGTATCACTATAAACTTCCCTCTTAGAACTGCTTTTGCTGCACCCCATAGGTTTTGGATTGTCATGTTTTCGTTTTCATTCATCTCCAGTTTTTTAAATTTCCTCTTTGATTTTTTCAGTGATCCATTGGTTGTTTAGTAGCATATTGTTCAGTAGCCTCCACATGTTTGTGTTTTTTGCAGTTTTTTTCTTGTAGTTGTTTTCTACCCTCATGGCGCAGTAGTCAGAAAAGATGCTTGATATGATTTCAGTTTCCTTAAATTGACTGAGGCTTGCTTTGTGGCCCAGCATGTGATCTACCATGGAGAATGTTTCATGTGCACTTGAAAAGAATGTGTATTCTGCTACTTTTGGATGGAATGCTCTATAATATCAGTTAAGTCCACCTAGTCTAATGTGTCATTTAAGGCCTGTGTTTCCTTCTTGATTTTCTTTCTGGATGATCTGTTCATTGATGTAAGCCAGATGTTAAAATCCCCCACTATTATTGTATTACTGTCAATTTCTCCTTCTATGTGTGTTAACATTTGCTTTATTTATTGAGGGGCTCCTAGGTTGGGTGCATATATATTTACAATTGTTATGTCTTTTTGGAATGATCCTTTGATCATTACATAGTGTCCTTCTTTGTCTCCTGTAAGTCTGTATTTTAAAGTCTATTTTGTCTGATATAAGTATTGCTACTCTGGCTTTCTTTTGATTTCCATTTATGTGGAATATAAAGTGTCATTTTTAATAGAGGTCTCAGTTCAAGAGAAAGCTCAGAGGAAGAGGATGTGCTTAGAAGACAGCTTCTGGACCAGGTAGCCTAATGTGAGATCAGATAAGGCACAAGACCACAGCTAGGACTCAAAACCCCGAAGGCATCATCTGGAGCAGACTGCATTCTGGACTTGGTGCCCTTTTTTTTTTTTTTATTACAGTGTCATCACTGTCATCAAAATAGGTAAGCTGTTTCAACTCCCAGACCATGGAGGTAAATTCATACACCATATGGCTACTTCCTGAGCAGAGCTCCTGGCTCAAATGCTTTCCTAACCTCTTAAATTTACATAATTTCTAATTTCCTAAATCTAGACTGTTTAGTGGTTATCTCACCAGAAAACACTGTTATAAGCATTCTTTGTCCACAGCTATGTACCTAGATCTGCAAATCTGTATATAGAGTCACTGTCTCTCACTGTGATGCATTCACTGAAGGGCCTTCATTAACATTATCCCATTAATCACCACAACCAGAATTCTATTTGGTGGAAGAAGCTAAGGAGGTTAAGCCCATGCCCAGATAATCACTGAGGAGAAGAGCTGGGGTGCAAACTTGAGCACCCAGCTCTAAGACCTGTGCTTTGAACCTGGGTGTTGGAGAAACCTTCCTCTTGAGAACCCACCCATCAGACAACAGGGTTCCCATCTAGCTATATCCTGTTCTGTTATTTATTATTGCAGAGCAGGCCACCCCCAAACATGGTGGTATAGAACAACAACTGTTTTATCATGTTTTCAAATTGTGAGGGTCAGTAATTCAGAGAGGGCACAGTGAGAATGGCTCTTCTTTTCTCCATGGTGTCTCAGCCCTCAGCTGGGAAGACTCAAGTGGCTGGAGGCTGGCATATCTGGGGCTAGAGGATCCACTTCCAATATGGCTTCTTCACTCACACCTGGTACCTTGGTTGGGATGGCAGTCATCTGTAACATTGACTTGTGGTATCTTAGCTTCATAGAGGGAATTCTTACATGGACTCAGGGCTCCAAGACTGAGTGCCCCCATGAAGGTGGAGCTGCCTCCCTTTATTAGCCTTGAACATCACCAAGCCTCACTTCTTCTATCCAGTATTGGTCAAGATGTCTCAAACCTGCTCATATATAACAGGACGCTACTGAGTCCTCTCAGTAGAGGACTGTCAAAAAACTTGTAGCCATGTTTTAAAACCACTATATCTGGTAAAATTTTGTGTCAGTAAGTAAGTGTATTGGGCACTTTAGATCCTGACATATACCAAGGAAAAAGTACAAACACATTGTTTGGTTTATTTCTTCTTTTTAAATTAACTAATGGAGAAAATTTGGGTCTCTATTTGCTTGAAGGCATTTTCTTCCCCATCACTATGGTGATACAGTAGGAAGGGTATCAGCCCAGGAGAGAAGAGCAGGTGGACACCATCCTCCTGTGAGATGTCAACTGAAAGGAAACCAAAAAACTCTGCCACCTTGGCTTTAGTTCAGACTCAGAATCAGTCCACTTAGTCAAAGTTTCCATTTTACAGCTGAGAAGGCTTAGGCTCAAAGAAGAGGAAAGATTTAACCAGAGCTGTGTGGTCCAATATGGTAGCCACTAGCCACATGAGGCTATTTAAATTGAAATGAACTAAATTTAAAATTTAGTTTCTTGGTTACATTTCAGATGCTCTACAGCTGCATGTGGCTGGTGGCTACTGTGTTGAATAGTGCAGATACAGAGCATTTCTATCATTGCAGAAAGTTCTCTTAAATGGTGTTGTTCTAGAGTCATACAACCAGTCTAGTCTAGTATAAAGCTGAATCCTAGTCTGGACCACCCTCCACTGTTGACCAAGCCCTGAAATTTTCTGCAGGGAGGCCTCAGTGAACTGGGACATTGTGTTCAGGGACTCAAAGCACATCTCAAAGGACAGAAACTGCCTCTTCTTTTTGTCTGTGGATTTTAGTCTGGCTGACTCTCTGATTAACCAAGTGACATTTCCAGGTATGTGAAAGATGCTGAAGGGCTTGGGCTGAGGGAAGAAGGAATGGGTGGCCCTGGGGTGCCTGCTGGGGATAGGGAGGACCCAAGAGATAAATTTATTTAGCAGCACTATGGGGGGCTAGCTTCAGAGTGGGGTTGAGCCCCCTGCCGGAAGAGGGAGGCTCCCCTACTTTCACTGTAGTAGAGACAACTGTGTAACCAACACTCCTTTGGCTATAGTCCTGGCCTGTCAGGAGGCCTCCACCGCTGCTCTTAGGCCTGGCTGCTCTAAGGTGTCACCTCCCATCTTGGACAAGGTTCCAAAGCCAGTTTCCCTCCCTTCATAGGCCTCTTAGATCTGCCAAACACCAGCATCCTCCTGCCCACTTCAGGCCAACACTGCTGCCCTCTTAGCTGCTGCAGCAGGGAGAGAGCTGTCAGCACCCTCTCTATTCCATTGCCAGGTACCAGCAAAGCCTCTATGGCCTTGTGTCCTCTCAAAGGCTGAGCAGCAGAGGCCTGAGTCCTGGCTCCTGCTCCACCCCCAGCCTTTTATGAGACCTTGGCCAAGTCAGTTCATCTCTACAGACTTCAGTGTCTCAACTGCAAAATGAAGGTGAGCTGGTTTAGGTCAGTGCTTCTCAAACTTTACACAAATCTCCTGGGGAATATTGGTAAAATGCAGATTCTGATTCTGTAGGTCTGGGGTGGGGCCTGGGATTCTACATTTCTAATAAGCTCCCAGGTGATGCTTCAGCTGCTGCTCTGCAGTGGCAAGGATTCAGTGTTGTCCTATACAGCTTTCTGCAATGGCAGAAATGTCCTGTATTTGAGCTCTCCAATGTGGCAGCCACTAGTCACAGTGGCTATTTTGCGCTTGAAATGTGGCTAGTGAGTCCAAGGAAGTGACTTATAAATTTTATTAATTTAAGCTTCAGTGGCTACCATCTTGAACAACGTGGATAAATAATCTCTATGATCTGCCACTGACTAGCTGTGTGAATTTGGACAGGTCATTTAATCTTTCAGAACATGAGCTTTTCCACTAGTGAAAAGAAGGGAGGGATAGCTCTTCCTTCTTAATAAGGTTATTGGTAAGAGTGGTGGTAAGTTATAGAATATAGACTGTACAGGTGTGGGATATATAGTGACAATATTATTATTATTATTATATAACATAGAATGGTGGGAAGGAAAAGGGCACTGGAGTCAGACAAACCTGGGTTCAAACACCATTTCCAGTACTTTCTAGCTCTATCTTTGGCCCTCTTGAGCCTCAGTTTTCTCACCTCTAAATGGCAAATAACAGTAACTCTTTCACAGGACTGTTAAGAGAACTAAATGGGTTAAGGGTCAAGAAATGACCGGTAGAGTGCCTGGACACAGTAGGTGGCTCAGTTTATGTTGAAATGTCACAGTGGAGCCACTCAGGGTCAGTGGACCTAGGGTTCAAATCCTGGACCTAGCACTCAGCAGTGTAAACTTGACCAGTTTTTTAATCTCTATTTGCCTCTGTTTTATCATCTTTCAAATGAAGATCATAATACTTGTCATAAAAGGTTCAATTATTTATTAATTTTTCCAGTCAACAAACATTAATTGAGCTCTTTCTTTACATATCAGACTCTGCCAGGTACTTGAAATATAATGCCAAGTAGAAACAGAAACTCTTCATACGATCTACTATGAGCTAAATCAACCATCATAAAAAGTACAGAGTACTGTGAAGCAGAGGTACCTGATGCTGCAGGTGTCTGTAATTTCCACCCTGGGGAAGAGGAATTGCCTGGGTATGAACACACATTTGCCAACTGGAAGTTGGAGGTGTGGGTCTGGAGCTGGGAGGAGAGGCTTGACTAAGGATAGGAATTCGTGAGTTATCTACTCATTGAGCTGTTGGAGAGCAAAGGAGACAAGATTTGTAAAGGGTCGAGCACAGTATACATCTGAGGGGCTCAGTGTGTGGCTGTCTCCTGTCTCCTTCCATCCATGGAGCTTTGGAGCACACCACATGCTGGCAGAGCAGAGGCAAGCCCAGCCTCTGTATTGGAAACTCCCATCATTGTTGCAGCTCAAGTCTTCCTGAATTTGGAACAATTCCTTTCTCTGGTTGGAACAATTCATCAACAAATCTGGATGCACCAAATAAAACACCATCATAAATTTACTAATTGGTGTATATTTTACTAGTTCCCAGGTGACCAAACACCCCTAAATTCAATCTAGAGGGGAATGAGCTTTGAACTGATTCTCTTTTCCCAGGAGATCCAATGACCTGGCTTAACTGTATAGTTACTGGCCTATATGCAGCCCCCTCTGAGCTTCTGCTGCGTTTGTAGCCTGTAAAAATGAAAGGATAGCTTACATTGGTGAAGGCTAGTAATTTTGATTAATTAAAGCATCTGGTTTCCTTCAAAAGGAAGAGGCTTGTCTTGAGAGATGGGACTATGTCTTGAACTTCTGTATCTCTGCATGACCATCAGCACTGTGGTTTCACTTGGAGTATTGGCTATCTGGATGACTCAGTTACCCTCACCCCTACCCCAGGGCAGATTACATCCTCTAAGCAGATGTTATAAGAAAAACAACAGCCGGCCCCTCTGTCCTAAAGCCCTCATACTGAAACTTACTTCCTTTTCCACTTTCAAATACTCTTAGGACTGAGTCAGTTCCCCGAAAATCAATTATTAGAAAGCAAACTTGCTAAATAATCAATTCACCTATTGATTAATATGCCAAAATTACCAAATTGGATACTTTGCAGTATATGACTAGAGTGTTTAGCCACTTTAACAGGAATTTAATATATTACACTTAATATAATGTCTCATTTTTGCTACTAATGGTGTTAAATAAACATATTTTATCATTAGGAATGCTATATCAGCATTTCACATGGGAATTTTTCAATTTATGCTTATATTTATGTGGAACTGTTTTAACTGATAGCTACTTTTGATTTTCTTTGTATGCTTTAGAATATAAATTTTAATTTAATCTCGTTTAAATGGATTTACTTTGTATGTTTTCAAATTTAAAATTACACTTTTGATTTACTCCATGTTGAAGATTTAGTTTTAATTTAAATTTAATTTAAAATTCTTATGCATTTCCAATATTTTTAAACATAAATGTTGAATTGCTAGGAATACAAAATTAAGTTAGATATGCAGTTTGAGGAATTGGTGAATAGTACTGAAAAGTGCTTGATGTTTAGAAAAATGGAAAATGACACTGGAGTACAATAGAAATCAGAATTGTCTAAAAAACCCATTACCTATACAGTGTAAATTTGCAGCATTCAATAAAGAAAAATTGAGATCTATTGATCCTGTAGCTATTATGAGAAATAGTCCATATCTTGTGACAAAAGTGACATTGTCCCTTTTTGGTAAATCAGCTAAGCAACTAGAAATATATTTTTAAATGTCAATTTTGGTTTTTGCCAATCTTCTTTCAGTTTTAGTATTTTTCAGATGTTAATCTACCTTGGTTTTCAGTCATTAGTAACCACATTTTAAAGTGCAAAATGGTTACTCCTGCTACTTTCAAGTTGATTCTTCCTTGACTATATGCCTGATCCTTGGCACATGACAAGTGTGGGAAATCTCTTCTGGTCATCCTCAGATCCCTTCCACTGCTTTTGCTGTACCTTTTCCCCTTGAATGTTTCTGCACACAGCTGCCAAGTGGATGTAAATTTTTAGTTAACTTTAAATTAAAACAAAAATAACTTAACTTTAAAAAGTACTCAAAATAAAGCAGAATTTTATAACATTAATTTGTAATTTAAAATTTAATTACAGATTCAAAACCATCCCAAAGGAATCAGAATTAGTTAGAAGACAATTCTTAGTGAAAAGATAAAAGCATTTCCTCTATTATCAAGAACAAGACAAGGATGTCCATTCTCACCACTTTTATTCAACATAGCACTGGAAGTCCTAGCCACAGCAATCAGAGAAGAAAAAGAAATAAAAGAAATTCAAATTTGAAAGAAGTGAAACTGTCACTGTTTGCAGATGACAAAATACTATACATAGAAAATCCTGAAGACACCTCCAAAAAACTATTAGAACTCATCAATGAATTCAGTAAAGTTTCAAGATACAAAATTAATATACAGGAATCTGTTGCATTTCTATACATTAAAAATGAACTACCAGAAAGAGAAATTAAGAAAACAATTAAACATCACAACATATGAATTTGGTAAATTTAGTGAATTAGTTATTTGGCAAATTGATTTAAAAACTGGCTTCCTGGGAATTTTCTTTCAGCCAATTGGCCTTTCAGGGAATTAGCTTTTACCAAATGGGCATTCATTGAAATGATTTTCACAGAACTGGTGATATCTACCCCTTTCCACATTTTATGCCATATGCCCACTGAATGCTGCAGGGGCCTGGGAACTTATCTTCTCACTTTGGTTCTCCTGGGAGGGAGTTTCACTGGTATCACGAGAAGATCATGGGTTTTGGGACACACTGCCTTGGGGTCAGATCCTGTCTCTGCTACTCTTTAAATGTGAACTTGAGCAAACCTCCTAACCCACTTCTGCCTGTTTCCTGATGTGTCCTGATCCCTGCTTCACAGATTTATAGCATGAACTAAATAGCTATGTATATAAAATGTTTGGTGTCCCTGATAACTATATTCCATATATTCGGCCTAAATACCCCTTCTTTAATTTCTCCCCTGCTACTGTGAATGTTTGTGTCCACGAAAAATTCATAGGTTGAAATCCTAGTGCCTGTTTTGATGGTATTAGGTTGGGCCTTTGGGGGGTGATTAGATCATGAGCGCAGAGCCCTCATGAATGAGAGTAATGCTCTTATAAAAGAGGTCCTGGAGAGAGCTCCCTTGTTCCTCCTACCACCTGAGGGCACGATGAGGAGTTGGCAGTCTGCAACCTGATAAAGGACTCTCACCACAACCTGATCATGCCAGCACCCTGATCTTGGACCTCCAGTCTCCCAGAATTGGGGAAAATAAATGTCTGTTGTTTATAAGCCATCCAGTCTGTGGTATTTTGTTACAGTAGCCAGAACAGACTAAGACACCCTCCTTGGCCATTCTTCTGTACCCCAGTGCCATGCAGACTATCAGATCTTTGGACCTTATGACAACTCTGAGTTCAGCCATTGATAGCTGCCATCCCATGCTTATTCCTTCTTAGCAGAGCAAACTCCATAAACCTTCATTCCTTCTCAGACTGTTCAGAGACAACAGCACATTTCAAGGGGAAATTAATTGTTAAGTTAATGTGAAGCTGAGCAGAAAGGAGACTTAGGGCTGGCACCATGATAGAGGGAGGGAACTCCTAAAAGTCCTTGCCTGGAAGAGTTGATACTCCACAGGCTTCAACAGTCACCTCAGAAAGGCCGGACACTCCCTGAAACTGTGTGCAGAAGAACTGAAAGATGAACCACCTAAATAGAAACCAAACCTCACAAGCATGAATTTCTGCAATGACACCCTAGTGCTGGGTACCCCGTGAGGGGCCAGGCTAGGAGACTGAGGTCACACTGCCCTTGGTCTCTCTCTTTCTCCACCAGTTGCCCATGAGCTTCTGACACTTTCCAGGAAGTATAAATGAGACACAAACCCTCTAGCCTGGAGATCCGAGAAGCCACATGACCCCTTGGAACAGCTAGTATTTGCTGAGCAGTTTAAAAAAGAGCACTAGTGTCAGAGAGCCACCTGATAGCCCTCCTAGGGAACTTCTAAACTCATCCTCCTTGGGGAGCCACAGATTGGGCTCAACTAATGTGCCCCCATATGTAACCTGAACTTAATACAGCTCTATTGTTCTTGTCAATTGCATGCCTGGAAAATACAGGCCCCAGGTTTCTGTCTTGTGTTAGAGGAGAGATTCTGAGTCAAAGTACAACTGGGGAATCCATCTTGCTGGTGCCAGAAAGATCCCCCAGCCAGTAATGGCAGGCCCTGGAAGGGGCAAGGGACTTAGCGTTTGCTTCAGTTGATTTTGATATATTTGAGAACACTTTCTTAAATGCCAGAGCTGGCTTTTGTTTATCCTTGGATGGGAGAAGATAAGTTGGTTCAAAATGACTCTGGTTTGAGAGGACAGTCTCCCAAAGCCCCACTAGAAATAGACTGAAATCATGAATAATGTTGAGACTTGCACATGAGGCAGTCCAGCCTGCCATTCCCTGGAGCAGGAGAGCCTGTTAGCCAAGGGGATTAGACCAGATTGTTTAAACCCAGGGCTGCTGCGTCTAGCCTAAGGCTCTGTGCAGTTTACTCCTAGACAATCTCTCGATTTATGAGTCTAAATCACATGGAGCGCTACTGTGAATCAACAGCGCTCATCCCTTGCAAGTTTTGAAGATAAGAGCTCCAGATGGGAGGCTTCCCTGGACCCAGGGAAGAAGAGACGGACTGTATTTTCTAAGTCCATGAAAAAACATTAAACTGCTTTTTGGGCATCTCTGGCAGGCTTCTGAAATACAAGGAGGAGGAGAGTGACATTTTTAAGATCTCTTCTTTGCTGTGATCTGACTTGGTCTCAATGAAGCAAGGGGAAGAGTGAAAAATGGTCACACCTATTGGAGATACCGAGTTAGGGGTACTCTCTCCTCTCTATGGAAGGTCTTTGGTGTACAGGACCCTTGACCCTCTTGAAACAAACATGACCTCAATCCTTCCAGAAGCATAAAGTCTTTGGCTGGAAAGGATGTCCATCTGGATTCTCTAGTTCAGTCCCCTGCCTCAGCTGTTGGACTGTAACCAGACTTTTTCTCAAAAGCCACTTACATTGGGTTTCAAGGGTCTTTAGGTACTGTCTGCTTTCATCTCACAACCTCAGAGAAAGAGAGCTAAAGGAATTCGGAGTATACAATTTGGCATTTCTAAAGTCAAAAAATCTAAGGACTGGAAAAATGTTGTGACTTGCTTAAATCTGCACATCAATTAGTATCAGAGTCTGGACCATGATAAAGAAGTCTTTCCCCCTAGTCCTGAGCCTCTTCAGCAGGATCCCACCATGCTCTCCAGTTCCACCAAACCTGTGTCTGCTTAGGGATGTTTAATTGCTTTTGTGGGGTTCACTTTTTTTTCCCCTTCTAAACAGCTATCCTTAGCCTTGATGGGGATAATGGGCCATGTATCATCTTTATGTTCTCCTTTTTCTTTTTTATTTTTCCGGTATGTTACTTTTTAATTTTTTTTAAACTAAGACTCTACTTTTTAGAGCAGTTTTAGGCTTACAATGAAATTATATAGATATTTCTCACATGCGTCCTGCCTCACACAAGCATACCCTCCCCATTACCAACATCACTTACCAGAAAGGCACATTTTTTACAAAAGATGAACCTACATTGACACATCATAATCGCTCAAAGTCCGTAGTCTGCCTTAGAGGTATGGGTTTGGACAAAAGCATAATGGAATTATAACATTATACAGAGTATTTGTACTGCCCTAAAATTTCTCTGTGTACTGCCTATTCTCTCCCCTGTCACTCCTGGCAACGAATGATATTTTTGTTTCCAAAGTATGTCATTTGTGTTAGACATACATACATACAGTATGTAGCCTTTTCAGATTGGCTTCTTTCATGTAGTAATATGAATTTAGGTTTCCACCATATCTTTTCATGGCTTAATAGCTCAGTTCTTTTTTTAACATCTTTATTGGAGTATAATTGCTTTACAATGGTGTGTTAGTTTCAGCTGTATAACAAAATGAATCAGCTAAACATATACATATATCCCTATATCTCCTCCCTCTTCCATCTCCCTCCCACCCTCCCTATCCCACCCCTCTAGGTGGTCACAAAGCACTGAATAGCTCAGTTCTTTTTAGTATCGAATAATATTTCATTGTCTGGATGTACCTACTGTAGTTCATTTATCCATTCGCCTACTGAAGGACATCTTGGTTGCTTCAAAGTTTTGGAAATTATGAATAAAGCTGCTATAAACATCTGTGTGCACATTTTTGTGCAGACACAAATTTTTAACTCCTTGGGTAAATACCAAGGGGTGTGATTGCTGGAACATACAGTAAGAGTATGTTTAGTTTTGTAAGACATTGCTAAACTGTCTTTCAAAGTGGCTGTACCAATTTGCATTCCCACCAGCAGTGCATGAATGTTCCTGTTGCCCCACATCCTCATCAGCATTTGGTGTTGTGGGTGTTCTGGATTTTGTCCATTCTGATAGGTGTGTAGTGGTATCTCATTGCAGTTTTAATCTGCATTTTCTTGATGACATATGATGTGGAGTCTCTTTTCATCTGCTTATTTATTGTCTATATATCTTCTTTGATGGGTTGTCTGTTAAAGTCTTTAGCCCATTTAAAAATTCAGGTTGTTTGTTTTCTTATTGTTGAATTTTAAAAGTTCTTTGTGTACTTTGGATAAAAATCCTTTATCAGATGTGTCTTTTGCAAATATTTTCTCCAAGTCTGTGGCTTGTCTTCTAATTCTCTTGATATTGCGTTTCACAGAGCAGTGGTTTTTAATTTTAAGGAAGTCTAGCTTATCAATTGTTTCTTTCATGGATTGTGTCTTTGGAGTTGTATCTAAAAAGATATCACCAATCCAAGGTCATCTAGGTTCTCTCCTCTGTTATCTTCTAGGAGATTTATGGTTTCGAATTTCACACTTCGATTTAGGATCCATTTCGAGTTAATTTTTGTGAAGGGTGCAAGGTCTGTGTTGAGATTTATTTTTTGGTACATATGCCCATTTGTTCCAGCACCATTTGTTGAAGAGACTGTCTTTTTTTTTTTTTTTTTACATCTTTATTGGAGTATAATTGCTTTACAATTGTGTGTTAGTTTCTGCTTTATAACAAAGTGAATCAGTTATACATATACATAGGTTCCCATATCTCTTCCCTCTTGCATCTCCCTCCCTCCCACCTTCCCTATCCCACCCCTGTAGGTGGTCACAAAGCACCGAGCTGACCTCCCTGTGCTATGCGGCTGCTTCCCACTAGCTATCTATTTTACATTTGGTAGTGTATATATGTCCATGCCACTCTCTCACTTTGTCACAACTTACCCTTCGCCCTCCCCATATCCTCAAGTCCATTCTCTAGTAGGTCTGTGTCTTTATTCCTGTCTTACCCCTAGGTTCTTCAAGACATTTTTTTTTCTTCTTAGATTCCATATATATGTGTTAGCATACGGTATTTGTTTTTCTCTTTCTGACTTACTTCACTCTGTATGACAGACCCTAAGTCCATCCACCTCACTACAAATAACTCAATTTCGTTTCTTTTTATGGCTGAGTAATATTCCATTGTATATATGTGCCACATCTTCTTTATCCATTCATCCAATGATGGACACTTAGGTTGCTTCCATCTCCTGGCTATTGTAAATAGAGCTGCAATGAACATTTTGGTACATGACTCTTTTTGAATTATGCTTTTCTCAGGGTATATGCCCAGTAGTGGGATTGCTGGGTCATATGGTAGTTCTATTTTTAGTTTTTTAAGGAACCTCCATACTGTTCTCCATAGTGGCTGTACCAATTCACATTCCCACCAGCAGTGCAAGAGTGTTCCCTTTTCTCCACACCCTCTCCAGCATTTATTGTTCCTAGATTTTTTGATGATGGCCATTCTGACCAATGTGAGATGATATCTCATTGTAGTTTTGATTTGCATTTCTCTAATGATTAATGATGTTGAGCATTCTTTCATGTGTTTGCTGGCAGTCTGTATTCTTCTTTGGAGAAATGTCTATTTAGCTCTTCTGCCCATTTTTGGATTGGATTGTTTGTTTTTTTTTGTTATTGCGCTGCATGAGCTGCTTGTAAATTTTGGAGATTAATCCTTTGTCAGTTGCTTCATTTGCAAATATTTGCTCCCATTCTGAGGGTTGCCTTTTTTCTTGTTTATGGTTTCCTTTGCTGTGCAAAAACTTTGACGTTTCATTCGGTCCCATTTGTTTATTTTTGTTTTTATTTCCATTTCTCTAGGAGGTGGGTCAAAAAGGATCTTGCTGTGATTTATGTCATAGAGTCTTCTGCCTATGTTTTCCTTTAAGAGTTTGATAGTTTCTGGCCTTACATTTAGGTCTTTAATCCATTTTGAGCTTATTTTTGTGTATGGTGTTAGGGAGTGTTCTAATCTCATACATTTACATTTCGCAGCACCACTTATTGAAGAGGCTGTCTTTTCTCCACTGTACATTCCTGCCTCCTTTATCAAAGGTAAGGTGACCATATGTGCGTGGGTTTATCTCTGGGCTTTCTATCCTGTTCCACTGATCTATATTTCTGTTTTTGTGCCAGCACAATACTGTCTTGATTACTGTAGCTTTGTAGTATAGTCTGAAGTCAGGGAGCCTGATTCATCCAACTCCATTTTTCGTTCTCAAGATTGCGTTGGCTATTCGGGGTCTTTTGTGTTTCCATACAAATTGTGAAATTTTTTGTTCTAGTTCTGTGAAAAATCCCATTGGTAGTTTGATAGGGATTGCATTGAATCTGTAGATTGCTTTGGGTAGTAGAGTCATTTTCACAATGTTGAGTCTTCCAATCCAAGAACATGGTATATCTCTCCATCTATTTGTATCATCTTTAATTTCTTTCACCAGGGTCTTACAATTTTCTGCATACAGGTCTTTTGTTTCCTTAGGTAGGTTTATTCCTAGATATTTTATTCTTTTTGTTGCAATGGTAAATGGGAGTGTTTTCTTGATTTCACTTTCAGATTTTTCATCATAAGTGTATAGGAATGCCAGAGATTTCTGTGCATTAATTTTGTACCCTGCTACTTTACAAATTCATTGATTAGCTCTAGTAGTTTTCTGGTAGCATCTTTAGGATTCTCTATGTATAGTATCATGTCATCTGCAAACAGTGACAGCTTTACTTCTTCTTTTCTGATTTGGATTCCTTTTATTTCCTTTTCTTCTCTGATTGCTGTGGCTAAAACTTCCAAAACTATGTTGAATAAGAGTGGTGAGAGTGGCCATCCTTGTCTTGTTCCTGATCTTAGTGGAAATGCTTTCAGTTTTTCACCATTGAGGACGATGTTGGCTGTGAGTTTGTCATATATGGACTTTATTATGTTGAGGCAAGTTCCTTCTATGCCTACTTTCTGGAGGGTTTTTATCATAAATGGGTGTTGAATTTTGTCAAAAGCTTTCTCTGCATCTATTGAGATGACCATATGGTTTTTCTCCTTCAATTTGTTAATATGGTGTATCACATTGATTGATTTGTGTATATTGAAGAATCCTTGCATTCCTGGAATAAACCCCACTTGATCATGGTGTATGATCCTTTTAATGTGCTGTTGGATTCTGTTTGCTAGTATGTTGTTGAGGATTTTTGCATATATGTTCATCAGGGATATTGGTCTGTAGTTTTCTTTCTTTGTGACATCCTTGTCTGGTTTTGGTATCAGGGTGATGGTGGCCTTGTAGAATGAGTTTGGGAGTGTTCCTCCCTCTGCTATATTTTGGAAGAGTTTGAGAAGGATAGGTATTAGTTCTTCTCTAAATGTTTGATTGAGTTCACCTCTGAAGCCATCTGGTCCTGGGCTTTTGTTTGTTGGAAGATTTTTAATCACAGTTTCAATTTCAGTGCTTGTGATTGGTCTGTTCATATTTTCTATTTCTTCCTGATTCAGTCTTGGCAGGTTTTGCGTTTCTAAGAATCTGTCCATTTATTCCAGGTTGTCCATTTTATTGGCATAGAGTTGCTTGTAGTAATCTCTCATGATCTTTTGTATTTCTTCAGTGTCAGTTGTTACTTGTCCTTTTTCATTTCTAATTCTATTGATTTGAGTCTTCTCCCTTTTTTTCTCGATGAGTCTGGCTAATGGTTTATCAATTTTGTTTATCTTCTCAAAGAACCAGCTTTTAGTTTTATTGATCTTTGCTATCATTTCCTTCATTTCTTTTTCTTTTTCTTTCTGATCTGATCTTTATGATTTCTTTCCTTCTTCTAACTTGGGGTGTTTTTGTTCTTCTTCCTCTAATTGTTTTAGACTGTCTTTGCTTCAATGGCAAAGACCAGTTGATTATATTTAAAGGGCTTCCTTTTTACTTACTAATATTTATTGAATATTTATTTCCTCAAAAACAGTCAGTGAATATTTATTGAGTCCCCTTTGTAATCCAGGGGTGATGCCAAGAACTATGTGTATATTACCACATTGAGTCCTCAAAGTAACTCTAAGGACTAGCCACCCTTTGTATCTTTATTTTACAGACAAGTACACAGAGACTTGGAGAAGTGACCTACTACCTTTTTTTTGCACAGCAAGACTAGGGTTTATATCTAAATTCTGCCATTTTCTCTCTATTACTTGAGTTGATGATTGGCCATTATGTTATTATACCTCCTACTCATTTCAAACTAGTTGTAGTTCTAGTTCAAAATAGTGCTAAGGTCACGACTGGACTTAAGTGCTTCTACCAGGTGGCCATTTGCAGACTGGCTTACAATGGTTTACATTGCCTGTATTATTCCTCTTTGCATAGAGACCTTCCTGCTATTCCAATATCACATAGATATTAGCATTTCCATCTTCAACTGAGCCAGTCATTCAAACACGAATCTGACCCTTATTCTCCTGTTTAGAACACTTCATTGGCTTCTCATTTCTCAGCTCAGCTAAGCTAAGACATGTTGGTAAATAGCTATTTTACCAAGTAGAATGTGCCAAGTGTGATAAGAAGTTAGAAAAGGAACTCAGTGAAAGGGGAAATTTCTTCCAGCTAGAGATCCAGGGAAAGTTCCACAGAGAAGGTGATATTTTACCAAGCCCTGAAGAGACATAGAGATATGAAGACATTTGAGAACAATATTCTAAGAAACACGTCTGGAAAACGTGAGTGATTAAATTGGTCTGTAACAGAGTGGAATGTAGGGAGATAGTGGAAAAGATTTGTCGTCCGAGAGGTGGGCTGGGGCCGTGTCGGGGAGGATATGGAATGTCAAACCTCTTTTAACCTTGAGCCACCTTTTGGGGGCTTGATTTTTGCCTGATGTCTCCAGGTTTGGTAAAAAGATTAGTCATCATATACCACAAGCCTGGTAATGTTTGATGCATTGAGATTCATAGCTTTTAGATAGAATATGCTTTTTTTGAATTAGAAGAAGATAAAAATAACAAAAAGTATTCCATCTTTGGCAGTAGTATGGTTAATGTATCTCCTCTAACCTCAGTCAGCTATTCTGAGAGCTTCATGTGGCCTCAAGTGTTTTCCTGCCAATGAAGGATTCTATGCACTAGAATTAAGATCAGATTCATGTTTGAATGTTGTTCTGTTTTCCTTTGCAAAGAGGCTGGCCAGAGAGTGAGATCAGAATAACCTTCTTGACCTCTGGAATGAAGCTGGATTAGTAGAGACGGTAAAATTAGATGAGATATTTGGGTGCTCAGGGGGCTGTGTGGGTCTGTTCTTTCTCCCTCTGGTTTTCCAATCCTTTCTCCAAGGATATGTTCCATTTTAACATATTTTCCTCTTTTCTCTGACATTGTACCTAACTACACGGGCACACATGGGTGGGTGGATATCTGCATGTGTGCATGTGTGTATATGAGTGTGTGCACTCATGTGTGTCTGTGTGCGTGTGTGTGTGCTAGCCTGATATTGTTGTCACCATTGCAGCCAGTGTTCTGGATGCAGATGCAGAGAGATAGAAAGCCTACGAGTGACAGTTGGATACAGTTTTGGAATGAATAGGGCTGGATATTGGATGCTGATAAAGGAAGTCTATTTCTGCTTGGCTTCCTGAATGTCAAAGTGGTGGGAACCCGCGAGCAGGTGACTGAGGGGGTAGACGCATCTCCTGACCTTGACAGCTTTAGGAATAGGAGGCTCTCTCTATCCACTTAATACTCATATCTGTTTATAATGGGTGAGGGCCATTTCATAGTGAGGCAAGGGCATTGGCAAGATGACTTCTGGAGGGCACTACTGGGATGAATCATCTGTGATATTATCTCTTCAGCCACTATGAGTGGGGAGTATGTATCATTATTTTAGCCACATGAAAACTGAGAACACTGCATAAATTCTCATTATTGAGCAAGAGTGGTTATGGTGACCTTGTATGTTTTCACATTTACCCTTGCAATTCCCCTGCTTCTTCCCGATTTTGGTTTATTTAAAATTATGGTCTCCTTTAGGAGTGGAGATATTTCATAGAGTGGGAGTTTGTTTAAGGGCAGGACCCCAAGCCCAGAAGAGCATGGAGAAAAGGGAAAGCACTTGTGGCAGTGGCTTCTCCCTGGACTTGCTGGGGACTCTGTGTGTTTGAGAGGGAACATCCTGACCTTGTAAAAGAAATGCAACACAGACACGTGGCAGCTCCGAACTGAGCCTTCAGCCCTGGGAGGGCTACAAATTGAATTGACAGAGACCTCAATTCTCTTTAAACCAGCAGGGGAAGCAAGTTAATATTTGCATTTTGCCAAGACTCAGTTAACACTGGGCTAGTTTTCTTTGTGATGCTGACGCCTCTGAGTTGTAAGATGCAAGTTAATTCCATTTGTGTGCGTCATACGGGGAAGGGAGCCAAGACGGTAAGAGGGATGGAGGAGTCTAAAGCTTGTTGAATATCAATGGCAAGACACTTACAGATATTCTTCCACTGAAAGAAAACTGGCATCCAGGGAAGTTAAGTGACTTGTCCAAGGCCACATGGGGTGTTAGTGAGAAAACTGGTCTGGAAGCCAAGGGACCTGACTCTAATAAGGCTTCATTAGTAACCCTAAAACTTAGTTTTCTTATGGTCAAAATAGCTTTAGGAATTCCCTGAGTCAATAAAGACTTCCAGAGTCTCTCTCTCTTTGTCTGTCTGTCTCTTAATAGGTATGCATATTTATATATTTATAATTATATGTATATGTGTAAATTATATATGTATAAATATATATGTATTATATATATACATATATACACACATACATATAACATAACTAGGAGAGAGAGAATACTCCCAACTTCAAATTACACTAGTCCAACAGGGTCAACAACAGACCCCCTCATGCTGGAACAAAGAACCAGGTTGAAGACACAGGGAAAAGAGGAGATGGGTCTGGTCACTGATAAAATAACGCTCAGAAAGAGGAGTTCACAAGTGAGTGAAAAATAATGAGAACAGCGCTGAGCCCAGGTAGCTGGAAGTACAGGTTCTCTGGGAATTGAATGGAAGGGCTTGACAGTGCATGAGACAGGGGTTGGTAGTGTGGGAAACGCATCACTTCTGGAGGAGAGAGGACCACTTGGTAGGGGTGCTTTTGGAAGCTTGTTAGAGAAGGGAAATAAGGAAGTGAGATTGTTCTGCTAAACGAAAGTGAATCTCAAAAATCAGAAGGGATACCAATCCCTCCTCCTTAAAGTGCCATCAGTGAAAGAAACTACACTTTTCTATACCAACAGAAGAGGGTGCTCTTGAGCTAAGAAACACTGTCAGTCACCCAACCACCATAATTGTGCCTACATACAACTTTTTATGTAAACACTTAAATATAAACAGAAAATGGCAGACAACATATGTACGAGGCCACTAAGAAAACAAAATACGAGAATCCAAACATTTCAGCAGATGCAAATGTTACTATCTAAATCAAACAAGAAGCCGAAGAAAACTTTAAGATAACACCCAAATTGAATTAAATATCCTAAAACAAGCATTTGAAAATATGAAAGAAATCTTAAAGAAATCTTTAAGAAATCTTAAATCAGAAGTTCTAAAGTTTAGAACAGAAATAGACAAAAAACCAGGGAAAATGTGAAATAAGAGTTGAATAAACTCAGGAAAGAAATGGAAGGAAAAGACAAAATCATCTAAAAAAATAGAGGCTAAATTATAAGGTATTCATGGGATGACAGATGATGAGAAATCGAGGAACATAATAGAAAGAGGATGAAAATTAAATAAGGAATGAAGGAAAAAAGATCAGAGGGAAAATAATTGATAGACGATAGGCTCAGAAAAGTCTGAAAAAGAACAATATTACAATGGAAAATAACTAGTATTTCAAACTATAAACTAAGACAAATTTTTAAAATTGAAAGAAGACTTGAATCTGCATCTTTAAAGGACCCATTGTGTTCTTGGGAAAATAAACCTGGAATGGTGAAAGACAAGGCATATACCAGGAAAATATTATACTTTAAAGGTAAAGAAAATGTTTGCCACGTCTCCAGGCAAAAAGACTAAATCACTTACATCGAAAAGAAAATCAAGTAAGCATCAGACTTTTCATACAAAAGAAGAGAACAATGGAGTCGCACTTTCAGGAAATGAAAGGAAGTGTGACAGGAATATTCTCTTTCTAGATGAGCTCGTCGCCTAGGACTAAGACTGTGAGAAGCAGTTTTCCATGTGCAAAAACTCAGAATACTTGCTGTTCCCCTGTAAGGAATCTGCCAGAGGGTGAACATGATTCAATCAAGACAGGACCAGGACAGGGAAACTCTGATGAATGGATTGAGCGTGAGGGTCAAATATATTTCAATGTACATCTGTACCTAAAACAAGGATGGGGACAAGAGTGGAAGCACAGTATGACTGCTGTATGTTCTGACAAAAGTGAAATAATACACTGTTGCATAGACAATAGGTAAGAGTGAAGGATTCCATTTAAAGCAGACAGACAAAAATGTAGAAGGGCAAGCAAGAAAAAATGGACTAAAGGCATTACGAAATGGTATTAGTGAAAAGGCAGCCACTACAGTGAACATACTAAACTTCCTAAATACCAAAAGAAATATAAAATGGGCACAGAAAACCAACCACATAGAGAAAAGAATATATACACAGTCAATTTTACACAAAATATGAGTTGAGAACAAGCAGTCATATTAATAAATTATATTTGTTATATTATTACAATTAATTGAAACATTTATTAATAAATTGCATTACTCCCTCATTAAAAATACATTGAAATTGACTCACAGCAAGGCTCAATCCCACAAAATAAATGGAAAGGCACACCTATAACAAAAGAGACCTATAACAAAGTGGTTCAGAAAGGCTAAGAATAAAGAGATTAACAAAGATAGTACAGAAGAATGAAAACAATAAAATAAATAAGGGTATAAAGACCTAATCAACATAATCAATAAAGTAGGTATTATGGATTTATGTCAAATCTCAAACCTTGAAAATATAGAGTATATGCTTTCTTTTTAAAACACAAATAGAATGTTCACAAAAATTGACCACATGTTGGGTCATAAAGAAAGTCCTAGTAAGTGCCATAAAGTAGAAATTAATAAGAAAACTTTAAAAGGTCCTTCCATCTGGAAATTAAGCAACAACAACAATTCTCCATTAAACTACTATTGGGTGAAAGGGGATGTAAAACTCAAATTGCAGAATTTGTAAAAACAATAATTAGAATGAAAAATATGCCCTTCAGAATTTATGAGATACAATTAAAGCAATGATCTGATGAAAATCCATGTCTTAATTACTTAAATCAATAAAAAACTAATTAAACAAATCTAATTCCTAAGTCAAAAATATAGAAAAATCACAAAGCAAACAAAAAGGAAGCACAAGGAAGGAAATAATAAAGATAAAAGAATAAATTAATGTGATAGAAAACAGTAAAAAGAGTAGAACTAATAAATGAATCAAAATGCTGGTTGTTTTGGAAAAAAAGAAAAAGTAAAATATACATACCAATAGCTAACCTAATCAAGAAAAAAGGCAAAACACGAACATGCAAACTAAGGAAAGACTAGAGGGAAATAACTATTATAAAGATAAAATCAATCATAAGTAGACTACTTTGCAAAACTCTATGCTAATACATTTGAAAACTATGAAAATGATTATTCTCTATGAAAATGTAATTTACCAAAACAGACCCCATTTTATACAAAAAGCTCAGACAGACCACTCTCCAGGGTGAAAAAAAGATGGAGAAAGTAATCAACAAATTATTCCATATAGAAACACCAGACACAGATGGTTGCACAGGGGAATTCTACAAACCTTCAAAGATCAGATAATCTCAATGTTTCATAAATTATTCTAGAATATAGAAAATGAAGGAAAACTTCCAAATTCTTTTTAGGAAGTAAGTGTAATGTTGATACCTAAACCTAATAAAGATTATTAATAATAATTATAATAATAATATAGTTTATAGAGAACTACAGACAAATTTTCTTTATAATTATAGTTGCAAAAACTAAATAAAACTCTAGCAAAAAGAATCCAAAGCTATCTTAATAAAATAAAACATCAAGACCAAATTTCAGGAAGGCAGGAGTTTCAATATGAAGAAATCTACTAATAAAATTCACCTTATCAATAGATTTAAGGAGAAAAATCATATGATTGTCTCCATGGATGCTGAAAGACCTTCAATAATATTTAACACCCATTCCTGAAAAATGTACTCAGTAAAATAGGAATAGATGGTTAATTTCTTTACACAATTTACATATATGTGCATGTATATATATATGATTTAATTATGTGTGTGTGTGCATATATCCTAAATGTAGCATCTTATTTAATTGAGAAGCATGGAAAACACTCCTGCCAAGACTAGAAATAAGGTGAAGATACCCTCTACTTTCATTCTATGTAACGTTGTGTTGCAGCTGTTAATCATTACCATTTGAGAAGAAGAAAAACCATCTCTATATATAGATGAAATTATAATGAAGCTTGAAAACCCAAGAATTAGTGATTAAACTAATGTAAATTAGTAAGGAACTCAGTCAGAGAGTAGGATATAAAATTGACTTACAAAAATCAGTAGATTGGGGCTTCCCTGGTGGCTCAGTGGTTGAGAATCCGTCTGCCAATGCAGGGGACATGGGCTCGATCCCTGATCCGAGAAGATGCCACATGCCACGGGGCAACTAAGCCCGTGCACCACAACTACTGAGTCTGTGCTCTAGAGCCTGTGAGCCACAACTACTGAGCCCGCATGACGTAACTACTGAAGCCTGTGCACCTAGAACCTGTGCTTCACAAGAGAAGCCACCGCAATGAGAAGCCCGTGCACCGCAATGAAGAGTAGCCCCTGCTCGACACAACTAGAGAAAGACTGTGCGCAGCAACGAAGACCCAACATAGCCAAAAATAAATAAAATAAATTAAAAGAAAAAAAATCAGTAGATTTCTGTAGAAAATAACCAATTATAAGATACAACATAAGGGGAAAAACTCATTTGTGATTGCAACAAAAAAGATAAAACTTAAAAAGAAACATGCAAAATCTAAATGAAGAAAATTTAGAAATCTTCCCAAAAAAGGTGAAAGCAGGCTTGAGAAAGTAAAAAGACATCTGTTCTTGGTGAGAACTACTCAACATTATACAGATGGCAGTTCTTCTCAAGTTAGCTTATAAATTTAATCCAGTTGAAAGAAAAATGCCAACAAGCTCCCCTGCCCCCCATGAGATAAATGAGTTGATTCTAAAGTCATGTCAAAAAATAAACATACAAAAATAGCTAGGAAATCTTGGGCAGGAGGAGGGGGAAGCAATGAGGGAGAAGAATCTTACCTGATATGAAAACACACTTTAAGTGCTCAGTGATGAATACAGTGTGGTACTAGCACATGGATGGAGAGACCAGAGAAACTGAATAAAGTCCAGAAATGGATTCAAGTATGCACAAAAGTGTATTGTTAAATAAACATGGCATTTCAAATCACTGGAGAAAGTGCAGGCTTTTTAAATAAATGGTGTTGGGACAGCTGAATAACCATTTGGAAAAAGATAAAACTGACTCCTACCTTACACCATATACCATAAACTATAAAAAGGTGAGAGACTTAAATGTAAAAATACAAAATAAACAAGTCATACAAGTACTAAAAGAAAACATGGATGAATGTTTTTGTAACTTTAGTGTGGGAAAATGCTTACTCAATGTGACTCAAAATGCATATGAACAAAAACAAAAGATTGATAAATTCTGCTACATAAAATTAAGAAAGAATTGCATGGCAAAAAAATAAGCAAAATCAAAAGAAAAATGGCTCACTAGGGGAAAATATTTGCAACATGATGTGTCAGAAATAAATGGCTATCTCCTTAATATATAAAGTACTTTTAAAAATTGAGAAAAAAACCCAAATCACCAAGCTCCACAAAAACATAGGGAAATGATCCTTAAACACATGAAAAATGCTCAAAAATGTTGGTGCAGCTGTGGAGAAATTAGCTGTATTAGTTTGCTCAGCCTGCCATAACAAAATTCCACCGACTGGGTGGCTTCAACAACAGAAATTTATTTTTTCACAGTTCTGGAAGCTGGAGGTCCAAGATCAAATTGTTGGTGGGTTGTATTTCTTCTGAGGCCTCTCTCCTTTGCTTGCAGATGGCTGCCTTCTCACTGTACCCTCATGAGGACTTTCCTCTGTGCAGGCACATCCCTGGTATCTCATTGTGTGTCCAAATTTCCTCTTCTTATGACATCAGTCAGATTGGATTAGGATTTACCTTAATGACATTATTTTAACTTAACCACCTCTTTAAAAGCCCTATCTCCAAATATAATCACATTTTCTGGGATACTGTGGGTTAGGGCTTCAATATATAAATTTAGAGTGATAAAATTCAGCCTATAACACAGGCACATATGTTGCCCGTAGATATTTAAATGGTATAATCTATTTGGAGGGAAATACATCTAAGTATCTAAAAATTATCTGTGCAACATTTATCCTTTGACCAAGCAATATGACCCTGAAGCTAACCCTCAAAAACAAACAAACAAAAACCATATGCACAAGGTTATTCATCATACTATGATTTATAGGAGTAAAGTAACAGAAACAACCTGAATACAATATATAAAATATTGGTGAAATAAGCTATGGTATATCCACACATCAGAGCAACTATTAAACTATAAAAAGAATGGGGGAGATCTCTATTAATTGTTCAGAGTCACTTCTAGGATCTGTTTCAAGTAAAAAACACAAAGTGAAAAAGTTTACAAATAGTAGGCTACTTTTATGTAAGAAAGGGGAGTAAATAAGAAAGAAGAACACACACACACACACTTACTGTTGTTAAAAGAAACATGGAGAGAATAAACCAGAAGCTACTGAAATGGTTGCCTGCATAACAGGTATAGGTCAGGAATGAGAAAAGGATAGAGGGGATGAGGAAGCCGTGACAACTTTTAATATAGTTTTGACTTTTAAATCATGAAAAAGTTATGCATATTTAAAAATAAAATTAAATAAACAAGGGCACACCACTAATTTGAACAAAAAGAGAAGCAAATGAACCCTACTGTACAACTAGTTGATAACAGAACCCCACAAAAAGAAAGAATTAACCCAACTAACTGAACACAGAAATCTGCTGTACATGCTCAGTGGGATATAGTCTAAGGGCAAAAATGAATGGGAAAGAAATGTACACTTTACTTGGTAGATTTGTTGTTGGTTGTGGTATTGTTGTACCAATTCCCACACTACTTTGTGCAAATTGTATGACAGAGCAAATGAGGCAATATTTGGTGTTTTTTATTATGAGAGAAAGGAGCTAGAAATAAGGAATGGGAGGAGATGAAAAGCTCTCTGTATTAGATTTGAAGGTATCAGAATGAGCTCATGATTTAAACACATGTTTATTAGCTCTGTTCAGTGAGGTATGAGGAAAGAATAATTCAAATTGAATCTGGAGTATTTTAATGTCTCAGAAAGCAAGAAAATGGGAACATGTCAAATGAACACAAGAGACGCTTAAAGATGTTCCCACTGGCCAGATTAGGGAAAACTTAAGCATAAAAAGAATAATGAGGGCTTCCCTGGTGGCGCAGTGGCTAAGAGTCCGCCTGCCGATGCAGGGGGCACAGGTTCGTGCCCCGGTCCGGGAAGATCCCACATGCCGCGGAGCAGCTGGGCCCGTGAGCCATGGCCGCTGAGCCTGCGCGTCCGGAGCCTGTGCTCCGCAACAGGAGAGGCCACAACAGTGAGAGGCCCGTGTACTGAAAAAAAAATAATAATAATATTCAAAAACAAACAAAACAAAATGAGGTAGGAGGGTAAAGAAGAGGTTTTTTTACAGAAGGATGCTAGTAGAGTGTGGAAGGAATAGTAGAATTAGAAAATAACCACTTTGTCTCCATTGACATAATGGTTCATTCAGACAAGTAGCAACAGTAGATACTAAAATAAGTTGGGAGAATGTTCTTGAGTAACAAGATATTTGTATAGTCTTAAATTTTAACCTCACAAATTACTTACTAACTGCAAAAGAGAAAAAGCTATTTCTACTTTGGAAAAAATCTGTTGGATGTTATCTTAACCAGTAATGGAATATCATTACCCATAATGAAATAATCTGACATTATATGCTTCCTGATGTGATGCACTGAGAAAGACCCAATGCCATTTATGTTATATTCTTGCCAAATATGTCTAATCAGAATTTAAACATGAGTCATATTTATGATACTGGCTACAGAAGAACTTTCTTAGGTGTTGCAAAAATCTCACTGTCATGAAAGACCAAAAAATAAAGCAAGGAATTGTTAATGAAGAATAAAGGGACATGACAAATAACTGTAATCTATGACACTAGATTTGAACTTTGGTTGGAAAAATTAATCATTAAAGATATTATTAGGATAATTGGGAAAATTGACTACTATTGTATTTAGATAACATTATGGCATCAGTGTTAAATTTCTAGAGATTGATCATGGTATTTTGGGTATGTTCGAAAATGTCCTACAAAGAAGAAACTGGTAGTAGAAAGGCTATTTAGTAGTAGGAACATAAGATGAGGAAATCAGGGGAATTGAAGACCTCCCCCTCATAAATATTTCTAAAGTATAAGTGGGATTTGAGGTCCGATTGGACAATGAGGAAGAAAGTAGACTTGAAGATAGTGTTGAAGTGTCTAATTTGAATGAGAGGACAGATGGTGGTACCATTCACTAAAACTGCCAAGTGCGCATACTGAGCTATATCTGTAAGACATTCATGGGGAGACTTTCATGTGCCGTTGGAAAGGTTTGTTTAAAACTCAGGAATCTAGTTAGAGACAGAAATCCCTAACTGAGTAGTATATGTAAAGAAGTGATAGCTAAAGCCATTGTGGGCCATGAAATCTCTCAAGGGAGTAGAGAATGGGATGACAATGGGAAAACAGGATATTGGAAAACATCAGTGTTCCTTGAGAATCCTACTGTCCTATCCATTCTCCGTGGTAGCCCATTCCAGAGAATCAGAGCTTCAGAGAACATGGCTTCACAGTCAGCTCTCACCAGGAAACAGAAGTCACTGAGATGGTCTGTGCCTTTAATGAAGGGACTACTTCCAGTGGTGTCAGAAAGCTTAAGGAAACAAAGAAGTTGAGGCTCCCAGAGAATAGCAAGAGTGGGGCACCATTACCACTTTTAGACCAAGGGGCAAGGAGAAGAAAAAGTGTTCCTGGAGCCTAGTGTGGGGTGGAGCTATGAAGAAGGGACTGTTTGGTGGGAAATATAGATGTAGAAGAACATGTCTGCTTCCAGAAAGGCTTAACTGAAAAGTAAGAAAGGGGAGAAGAAATATGCCAACCTCCTCACCTCCACATTTAAAAAATCTGAGCTATAATTCACATAAAATTTTACATAACCTAAAATTCACCATTTTAAAATGTACAATTCAGTGGTTATAATATAGTCACAGGTTGTGCAACATCACCATTATCCAATTCCAGAATGTCTTCATCGCCCCAAAAAGTAATCCCATACCCATAGGCAGTCACTGCCCATTGTCTTCTTCCTCCAACCCCTGGCAAGTACTAGTCTATTTTCTATCTCTGTGGATTTGTCAATTCTAGACATTTTTTCATAGGAATAGAATCATACAGTATATGGCCTTTTGTGTCTTTTTTCCTTCACTTAGCATAATGTTTTCAAGTTCATCCATATTATAGTATGTATCACTACTTCATTCCTTTTTTTTTTTTTTTTTTTCTTTTGCAGTACACGGACCTCTCACTGTTGTGGCCGCTCCCGTTGTGGAGCACAGGTTCCGGATGCACAGGCTCAGAGGCCATGGCTCACGGGTCTAGCTGCTCCATGGCATATGGGATCTTCCCGGACCAGGGCATGAACCCGTGTCCCCTGCATCGGCAGGTGGACTCTCAACCACTGCGCCACCAGGGAAGCCCAGAAGCTGGATGGAAGAAATATGCATATATAATATATTTTTTTTTGCAGTACACGGGCCTCTCACTGTTGTGGCCTCTCCCTTTGTGGAGCACATGCTCCGGACGCTCAGGCTCAGCGGCCATGGCTCACGGGCCCAGCCACTCTGCGGCATGTGGGATCTTCCCGGACTGGGGCACGAACCCGTGTCCCCTGCATCAGCAGGCGGACTCTCAACCACTGCGCCACCAGGGAAGCCCTACTTCATTCCTTTTTAAGGATGAATAATATTCCAATGTATGGGTATACCACATTTGTTTATCCATTCATCAATTGGTGAGTATTTGGGTTGTTTTCACTGATTTCCTGCTTGTACAGAGCCTCAAGGTCAGCCAGGGCCTTCTCAGGTCTTTTGTAAACATGGGCATAGCCCTGGGCTTAGGCTTGGCCTTCCAGATTTCCAGGACTAAGTTGAAGCCTTTCCAAGCCCCTGTAGTCAACTCATTGTCCAGCTTTTCTTTTTAATCCTTTTGATTGTCTGTTGCTTTCCCCACATTGCCTTGGACAGTATATTAAAACACTACCAGATACATGATTTTAAAAAAATGTCCCTATCCCCAGGGGCTTTCAGCACTATGCAAGTTCTGAGACAGGTGAAATAAAGACTTTTGAGTGAAAATGAAGCTTTCTGATTGGATCTACTAGAGAACCATGAGATAGGTCAAATGATTGCTCTTTGGGAATGAGTCTTTGAAAGAGCTCCAGCTTCATTCTGCTCTGTCAGGTGCCAGGAATGCAGGATGTTATTTTTCAAGGCTACCTCTAAGCTGGGGGAGTGCGGATGGGACCAGGGTCAAAGTTGCTGCTTTTACAGAGATTCAGCTGTTTTTCTTGAGTGAAAGCTACTGGATTGCTACAAGTCTTTGAATAATTTCTAGAATTCTGAAAAATTGATTCTGACAGTTGCAATTTTGGGGGGGTTGCTGTTATGGAGGGGAAATTTTTTGGAAGTCCTTACTCTACCATTTTGCTGCCATCACCTCTTGCCCTTACTTTTAAATAACTTGTCAGTGTCTTCCATTGGCTAAACCCAAAACATCTAAAACCAGCTGCCAAGGGAACCTGGATAAAGAAATCTGTGGGGATCAGATGACCAGAGAGCAGGACAGGGCATAGATGGCAGAAAATGGAATGGAGCAGGGGTGAGTGGTCAATAATTGGCCCATCCTAGAAGAATAATCAGGCTTCAGTACACAGTACCTTGTATTGAAGTGGTCCATGGGAAACTATCTAGGCCTCAATAGAAGAAATCAAGTTTTCTTTTTTGATACATATAAGTGAAACAGAAATAAAGAAATAATTTTGGCCAAGAAAACTTTGAGAATTTGGGAGAATAATATGGCCCTAGTTTCAGCATCTTCTTATAGCCTTTGGACCCACTGTTTAACCCAATATCCTTACTATGCTCTAAGGAAAACTTTTTTCAAAAGAGCATTCTTTTCAGGAAGACTGGGTGAAGAGTTTCCTTCTCTTAGTCTTCCATCTCTCATATCATCAGATCTTGAAAGAAACACGAAAGAAAAACACACAGCGAAAGTCTGCGTGATAGGCACATTTTCCCTCTCTTGCAGAGCTTTAAGATGGACATTTAAAATATGTTCATTTTGCAGTCATCTTAGAAAACTCCTTTTATCTTCAGCAGGCCTGAAGAATAGCTTGACACCATCTTATGTAAAGCAATTCCTAACAGAATTGAAGGCCATTATGAAATGTGTGGGTCTCCCATTAAATTCTTTTCTCATAAAACCAATGTGCCCATGGGTGGAAAACTTCCCGCTTAGCAGGAGGGGAAACTTTGATGTGGTCTGCAAATTTATCAGTTTCCAGAAAATAATCACTAAGGTACCACTTATCCAAACCCTTTAATCTCCCTGTGCTGCTAGAATTCCATTGCCTCCTCTCTGCTTCCTGAGGCAGGTGCGTGTGACAACGCTCATCATTTAGGTAGTAAGGCTCAAGCAGTTATTTTATATTCTGTGACTTGTCAAAGGTTCCTGAGTGGAGACTATCGCTCTGTATTTGTCGCAAAAGAGAAATACAAAGACCCTGTTTGATAAGGGCTGGGAATGCTGTCTGTTGATCCACAGGTGTCTAGAACTCCTACTGGAGTCCCTGGATCATCCAACCACATATGTTCTGTTCCTACTATATATGCTGCTGTAAGGGATCTTATGAAGAAACTAGGCTCCAGGCAGAGTTGCACAAGAAGGCAAATGATGACATGGATGAGGTGGTATACTAGTGATGCAAGCACAGGTTGTGGCAGGATTTGATCCTGGGCTCCTAAGCAAAACTATGAAATTTCTCCTTATGCAGAGTTTCTCATCCTTTCTTCCATTTCCCTTTGCTCTGCCTCCCCACTCTCATTTGGCATCCTGACTTCCTGGAATTTCAACAATAAATGCCCACTTGAATTTGCTTTCATAGTGTTCATTTAAACAAGGAGGCCATTGGACTGAGGTGGCTTTATTGCCTTAGTAGCCTGTGTAAGCAAACTGAAGTCTGTAATGCCTCAAGATTATGAAATTGAAGCTTAAGGACAACCAATCACAAATAGTCAACTAAGCTTTCCCAAATGATGCAACCACTTATGCTACAGCCAATCAAATAATTTCCTTGCTTTGCCACTGTGTCTTCTGTATGAAAGTCTTTCCCTAGCTCCTGCTTTTGGAGCATTTCTAATCACTTCTGGTTGCCCAAATTGAATCAGTTATCGCTCAAATAAACTCTTAAAAATGCAATGTCCTTCAATTTATCATTTAACACCAGCATAACCATGTTCCAAAATTTTCCCCTTTCCTTCTAGCCATTAAAATCTACCTATCTCATGTCCTTATAGCATCAGAAAGCTTGGCTGGCATACTAATATATGTCAAGGTGGCAATCACTGAAAGAGATGGTTATTTCTTCTAGGTAACATATTTGATTTTTAATAATAACTTTCGATTTTTAACTTGAAAAGACAACTAATGAAATCTTCCAGAAAAACAGCAAGGTATGCGAGCTAGATATTTTATAACTACCATTCTACTACCTTCCACTCTGTACCAACTCTACACTAGACACTTTAAATAAATAGACCATTCAGTCTTCATGATAACACCGAGGAAGTTATTATTATTCCTAGTTTGTAGGTGATAAACCTTGTTGCTCATAAAGATGAGTGACATAGGTAGTAAAAGGTAGAGGTGTGATTTGGACCCAGGTCAATCTGATTTCAAAGACTTTAGTACCCCTCCTATGACAGCTCTCCTGGCTGAATTCAGACTAATCAACTCATGTGAGGACAATGTGCTGGGAATTTGTGTACTTGGTGTCATTGTATCTCATTTTCATTCTAGTCAAATGGGTAGTCTCTTCCAACTCAGGAACTTCCTTCTTTAATCTAATTTTTATTTATCTTTCTGGAGTTCAAATTATTATTTTTTTTTCCATTTTGGTACTGAATTAGCAAGAGAAACCTCAGCCCTTTCTCTTTTGTTGGTGTAAGTTACTCAGAGACCAAGGAGGGACGATAAAAACTACTGTCCTTCTGGAAATTGTACTTTCACGAGTCTTGAAATTAGTGAATGTTTAATAACTTGGTAGCCCAGAGTAGGGTTCTGGATGAAATGAAGGGGCATAAATAACACAGTAGTCTCAGTGGAAAGGTGGAAAAACACCTTCATGACCTTCTTTTCTCCTCCAAATGTTGTGAGTTGTGGGACTCACGGGAAAGACACGGTGTGCCTTGAGGGATGAGGGGGAAATGTGAGCTCCAGGAACGATGTTTATGAGCACTCTGATTTTAATGAAACACCATATTGGGAATGTCATAGGCACAGGTCAGGAAATTCTAAGGCCTGGCTTATAGTACAGAGAAGCTAACTCCTGACTACTTGTGAACAGGGTATCTGTGAACAGGTCAAGACCACCTGGCTTCTTCTCCTACCATGTATCCAGTTGGGCAAGAAAACAGGGAGAGGTGAGCTAGAAATAAATTGTTCTCTGTCTCTGTCTCTCACATATTAGTGAGATTCAGGCCCAGGCAAAGAAGAGATTACGTGTTTGAATTTATCTGTGATTGTTACAGAGGAATCAAAAGCCAAAGCTGGATAATAGTTACTTGCATATTAGTTACTATTCTTCCTTCATCTACTACCAACTGATGTAGATAATTAAGTTAGTCAAAAGTGATCTTAATTTCCACATTACATTTGAAGTAGTCTAAAGATAAAACTCTGGGTGAGCATATGGATTGTATGAACTTCAGTCATATTTTGCAAATGTCCCCATAATTTGTGTCAGTAGTGTATAGGTTATCATGCTCTGTTTACCTTTACAGGATTTTATTTCCTGATATTATTCTCTTTTCCATCATTCTCCACTACTCTTTATAAATGAACAGTATCTCCTATACATTTAGACTATAACAGAGGGGAAGAGAACCACTCAGAGATCCAGAGCAAGGAGAGGCTGGCCACTGGTGAGGACATCAGGACCCAGTGCCAGAGACCCACACAGTGCTCAGCACATAGCTGGAGTTGGCTCTCAGTCCATATTTGTTGACTTTTCAAAAATGGTGGTCCCTGGATTTCAGGTTATTGGCAAAAACTAAATACAAGGCATGGCAATGTATTGACCAAAGTTAGAATTTGTTGGCTGTGGCAAAATCTGAGAGCAAAATCGAAATCCCATCTTGCTCTCCCAACTAAAGCCACTGAAAATAGTTCCTCATTGTGGTTTCTGAGATTCAAAGAACAGACGGCTCCAAGTGGTTTATTACACAAGTTTCAGAAGGTTCATAGGCATCCAATGGTTCCCACTAAGCTGGATTTTGATGGGTTAAATGTAAGTGAATCAGGAGCATAAGGATTAAATTTCTTCTCCAATACACATGGGTTTTAAATGAAGGGAAAAAGGTGCTTGGGGCACAATGCATTTATTTGCCAAGCCCCAAACATTCAAAAAATAGTTCAAGATGTCTCAGTAAATCCAACCAGCTGCCCAATCCCCGTCTCCCTTGAGTGCTTGTCTACATATACATGCTGATAGGTACACAGAAAGCAATGCCCAATCCTCTGGAATGCAAGTTTTAGATCTTCTAGTCTCTGGTACGGATAACTCAAAATTTCCAGATGGCCTAGTGGTAGAGTTTTAGCATTCTTTTCCCCAAAATATGATACAAAACTTCCCCAATCCATTTCCCCTCATCCAATGTCTGCTCAAACACATGTAGTCAGAGGTGAAAAGAGTTTGTATTTACCAAGAACCAATGTCTTAAATATTTAGATCAAATGCATTTACTTTGTCTCCTGTTTACATGTGGTAGTATACTAATGATTATTTATTGGTTTGAGGTGAGACCAACAAATGGTGAAAACGTGGCTCAATTTCCCTGGATCTAAATCTACATTTAAATCAGTTTAATCACAGAGGTTAAAGCAAGAGGGAGACAGATGGATATAAGTTGGAGGCTACTTCAGGCATCTGGTAGTAAAGAAATGGGAGAGAGGATAAGAACTAGAGGGAAGATGAAGTCCAAGAAAACTGCTGACTCTACATGTCCTGTGACAACCAGATGGGAACAAATGGTTCCACCAATCTAATTTATTTTGGCCAGTTTACATGATGAAAAGTAAGGATGGGAATTTATTGTTCCTTTTCACAGATGGATTGGATTGTCTTAGGTTAAAATTGGTGTATTGCAACAATGCACTGATCACTGATCACATCTGAATCTACTGTGGTCATGCCCGGTCACCCACTGTGGTGTTGGCACAGTTTAGATATACAATGGATATGGGGCAGGGGATGAAGGAGTGAGAAGATGTTTCCAAGTTATAAGCCTGCTATTGGGCAGACTGAGGTGTCATTGCTGAAGAGATGGTGCCTTGAAGACAATATCAGCAGTGCATATTTATTTTGGACTTGTATGAACTCTGGTGCTAGTTTAAAAACTGTTGTAATTTAAATCTTATAAATAGATGATGTTGTCCTAAATCTCTATTCCACTTTCTAAGAAAAGTGCAGCCTCCTTGTTATGGTTATGTTAGTACAGAGAAAACCCTAGCAAGTTAAAATTTTATGGTCACTTCCATTCCTAACTTCTTACTTCCCCTGTATTCTTATTCCTCTCTGTTCCTTGGGATTTCCTATACCTTTATCCATTCATTGAAACATGGAACTACACTTCTTTCTTTAATTTTAATAACAATGACAAAATATTCATATTAGGTCTTCATTGCTCCCCTCCCCCAAATCCAGAGATTTCCATAAAATCTTCTACATATACAGAGTGTTTGAAGATACTTCTGTGTTGTTAATGTTCAGGTCTAAGTTTTCCTTTACAAGTCAAAGACTCAGTCATCACTTTAAAATGACTACTCGAATAAGAAATGATTGACTTCCTTGATGAGATGCCATTTTATTCCTGAGTCTCTCTCCAAATAGGGAAAAAAGAGTGAGGTTACCATTGTTCCAGTTATAGAAATTAAAGCAGAGGGATATGTACTGAACCTGAGCAATGCTGTGGTTAATGGGTGAAGTTAAGAAGAGAAACTGGGGAAATTGAAGGATATCAGAGAAAGGAGAAGAGAAATAGGAAAAAGTAATATGAGAGGTTAGGATGGAATAACTTTCAAGTGAGAAACAGGACAGCAGGCATTTTGACTAAAAAATGGCATAAGAAAAAGGGGACTCAGGTCTTAGGTAGGTGTACAAATGGCTGCACAGTTGACAGCACACCTTGCTTTCCAATGAATAGAGGTGTACTTGGGAGAGGCCAAAGCTGGGGGTGATAAGTGGGCTTCCAGAAAATTCATAGGTGAAAAGTGATTGTTAAAACATCCCTGCATTCCGGATGGTAAACTTGATAGTGAATTTGTTAGGTCAGAGAATGATACCAAACTAAGAGGTTGGAAAAAAGCAAAGGTAACAGGAATAGTTACCTGTTACCCTAATTTCTCCTCTTGCAATCAAAGTGCAATGACAAAGCATTCATGAGGCTGCAAAGCTTGGTGAACATGTGCTAGGACCAGAGGCTATGCCAGGTGCTTTCAAAAGTGGTATTTTATCTCATGCTCAAAACAAGTCAATGAGAAAAGTGTGATGATTTTTTTCAATTGACAGTTGAGGAAGCTGAGGTTTGAAAGGATGTGACTTGCCCAAGATAACACAGGTCATGAGTATCGGAGCTGGACTTGGAATGTAGAGTTCCAAGTGTTCATTTCATGTTCCTCTACCATGCAGCACTCCCACTATTTCATGGGAAGGACATTTCTGTGGTGCTACTAGAGAAGAATGATCTTTTAAAGGACAGAGAAAGTCAGAGGACTGGTCGTCTGTCCCTTCCTTTAGCTGTTCAGGGCTGTTGATTCTCTCAGGACCATACTTCTGAGTTTTATTACTGGTTCTGATACTGTCCAGCTGTGCAACCATAGACAATCATGTAGCCATTGAGGTGTGAGTCTCCTGGTTTCTAAACTGAAAGAACTGGGTGGTATATTGAGCCCTGGACACTCTGACATTCATGTCTGCAAGGATCTTGGGATTTGCTGCTCATCCACCAGCTTTGAATCTATGGAATTTCAGAGGCAACAAAAGAGAATGGGAAGGAAAAGAGCACAGACTTCTTCCTGGAATAACTGGGCCGTAAATTGGGTCCTGTCTCTGACCTTATCACCATTCCTTGCTGGCTCTTTGTTTTTTGTCTTTAATTTATTTTATTTTTTAAAGTTTTTTTCTTTTTTTAAAAATGAAGTATAATTGATTTACAATTATATAATTGTAATATATAAATTACAATTATATATTTTGGGTGTATAGCAAAGTGATTCAGAATATATAAAAGAATATATTCTTTTTCAGATTCTTTTCCTTTATAGTTTATTACAAGATATTGAATACAGTTCTTTGTACTATACGGTAGGTCCTTGTTGTTTCTCTACTTTATATCTAGTAGTGTGTATCTGTTAATCCCAAACTCCTAATTTATCCCTCCTCCTCCTTTCCCCTTTGGTAACCATAAGTTTGTTTTCTATGTCTGTGAGTCTATTCCTGTTTTGTAAATAAGTTCATTTGTATCATTTTTTTAGATTCCACATATAAGTGATACCATAAGATGTTTGCCTTTATCTGACTTACTTCACTTAGTATAATAATCTCTAGGTCCATCCATGTTGCTGCAAATGGCCTTATTTCATTATTTTTTATGGCTGAGTAATATTCCATTGTATATATATATACCACATCTTCTTTATCCATTCATCTGTGGATGGACATTTAGGTTGTTTCCATGTCTTGGCTATTGTAAATAGTACTGCTATGAACATTGGGGTGCATGTGTCTTTTCAAATTAGAGTTTTTGTTTTTTTCTGATATATGCCCAGGAGTGGGATTGCTGAATCATATGGTAACTCTATTTTCATTTTTTTAAAGTAAGCTCCATGCTGGTCCCCATAGTGGCTGCATCAATTTACATTCCTACCAACAGTATAGGAGGATTCCCTTTTCTTCACACCCTCTCCAGCATTTATTATTGGTAGACTTTCTGACAATGGCCATTCCAACTGGTGTGAGGTGATACTTCATTACAGTTTTGAGTTGCATTTCTCTATTAATTAAACTTACTGCCTCTTTGATTCTCCAAATGCCCACTGTGAGTCTATACCCAGAATTCCTCATTGTCAGTGACCACTCAACCAATTGTTTCAAAAGTTTGTCAACATGGGTTTAAAATGTTACCTTTTCCCTGGAGTGCTTACTGTTTAATAATTGACTCTAGTAAGTAGAAATTAAAGATTAAAAAAAAGCCAATGGATTTAAAAAGTGCTAGTTTAAAATGCTAGTACTTTCATTACTGTGTTTAATAATGGCATAGAAGAGATGGTTGCAAGAGATGTAGTAACTGGAAAGAGACTGCCATGATCACACCCAAGTCTGAATCAGAGGAGGAGAAAGGAGCTCAGCAACATGCCTGGAGAAGCTTCCAATGAGCAGTTGCATGGACTACAGCTTTGGGGCCCATGGACTGTTGCTCATGCCTATCCTGTCTTGTGCATTTCTCTTCTGCTTCAGCACCGGGCAGGTATTTTGAACCAAAAGGTTCAGATCTTAATTGTATGACTTACTATTTGTGTAATCTTTGCAAGTTACTTTGCCTCTTTCAGCTTTAGTGCTCTCAAATGTGTCAAATGGGAATTGTTTGAGGAGTAAGTCAGATGACGTTTTAAAGCTCCCAGCATAGTGTCTGCCATGTTCAAGGCATGCAGGGGAGTGGTTAAGAGCATGAAACCTGGAACTAGACAGTCTGAGTGAGTCTGGGCTCCTTCATTTACTAGCTAAGTGAATGTGAGCAGGTTACTTAACTTTCCCATGCCTCAGTTTCCTAGTCTGCAAAGTGCTGCTGGTAAAGACATCCACCCCACGAAGCTGTCAAGAGTAAATGAGTTAAAATGTGGTTAGGACAGTGCCTGGTTCCTAGTGAGTGGTGGACAAGTGTTTGCTCTCATTGCTGTCCTTTTGCAGTTTTCATCTGCAATCAGAAAAACCACTGGTCAGTTAGTTCTCACTCGTGTCTAACCTACACTCAACCTCTTATAGGCAAAGCCCATTTCATTTGTTCCATTGGTATAACAGAGATGAACAATGACCGGATGACTTGAGGGCTCACGTCTTCACAGTTCCGAGTCAGGAAAAAGGCTCTAAGCTCTTTGCTGGAGTGACTGTGGGTGACTCACAGTGTGTAAGAGCTCAAGTAGTCCCCATCCCCCAGTGCCCCCTGTAAGTGCGCCGCAGAGGGGGAAACTCCAGGGGTTCTGCCACACTCTGGGTTTGCAGTTTGCCTCCTCAGAAAGCCCTGTGGATTTAAATTACAGCTCTGCAGCTGGCACACATCTCCTAGGGCATCCTTTAGATACCCGCTGAGCAGTAGGGGGTCTGAGCTGGGAGAACATGGATAAAATCTGCCGGTTAGCAGCTTTGAGGAGCCAGACAACACCCAGAGGGGGGCCGGTCTGAAGCCCAGAGACCCTCCCCTCCCCCCCCCGCCCCCAGGACACCAAATATGAGTAGGGGGTGGGAGGCAGAATAAACCACAGTTGAACCTGTAAACCTTCCCTGCCAACCTCCCATCATCACAGAGAACGAAGCAGCGCGGCTGGCTCTGTGCAAGTCGAGCGCGGCACGTGTGTGTGCAGGCATGCACACGCATGCCCACGCGTACGCGCACACAGTCATCTGCGGTGACCTCCACGGAAAACTCCTTCGCCATCCTTCCCATCCACAGTGTCGGAGCAATTAGGTTGGACTCAGGCAGAATGATTCATGCTTCAACAAATTCAATTTCAACAAAACATAATTACGGTGAGTCACCTAATCGCAGCTGTAATCACGGCCGGCCCCTCCAGAAGTCAAAACAGTTGAGGGCATTCAGCAAGGGCGTCTGTTCCCTCATTACAGCTGAAGCCTCCAGCTTTTGCCAAGCAGCCATATTTGGGACTCCGGTTCCTTTATAATTTTTAAAATTACATTATATTTCAGACTTACGAAAAGGTGCAATGCATACCAGAGTGAATACCCTTATGTGCACCAATCAACCTGAAAAGAAAACGTTACAAATATGCTTGATCCCATCCCCCCGTTTCTCAGTAGAGACAACGGTATTTGGTTTTGGTATTTATCATTCCCATCTCCGCCTTTATATATCCACTCTCCATGTATCCTTAAAGTTATGTTGCATTGTTTTCATATATTAAGTGTTAAAAAAATGGCATCATTTGTGTATCCTTCTGCAACTTGGTTTCTTTGTTTAACTTTTTGATATTTATTTGTATTGAACATATATCTCCTGTACTGTCCTATTAACAGCTGTTTAGATTTCCATATATGTATATATCAAAACATGTTTTTTATCCATGCTCCTCTTGATGGACATTTAGCTTGTTTCCAACATTTTCTGTTACAAATGAAACTTGCATGAACATCCTTATACACATTTCCTGTGAACACACGTGAGTTTCTCTAAACAAATACCTACCAGTGGAGTTACTGGATATCTGCTTTGTCAACTTTACTAGATGCTGTCAAATTGCCTCTAAAGTGTTTGTACCAATTTGCAGATCCACTAGAAGTTTATAAGAATTTCTCTTTTTCATGTATTCTCACCAATATTTATTATTGTTAGGCTTTTAATTTTTGCCTCTTTGATAAATTTGGAACGTTTCCTCATGTAATTTTAATTTATATTTCCTAAAGATCAAGCATCCTAATCATAGGATTAGGAATTGTTCAGATTTTCTCTTTTGTGAATTGTCTGTTAGTGTATTTTGCCACTTGTTGATTGTTTTCCTTTTGGGGTGGTTTTGATGGTTCATCAAATCTATTTCAAACCTGGCAATTCATTAGTTCTGTTTCTGTACCAATTTTAATAAGTTATATTTTTCAAGAAATTATTTCTTTCATCTAAGTTGTAAACTATGATGATACAAAGTTGTTCCAAAATTCACTTATTATTCTTTTAATGTCATAGGATTAGTGGTGATAACCCTTGTTTTATTCCCGACATTGTATTCTCTCTCTCTCTCTCTCTCCCTTTCTGTCTGTTTTTTGGATGAGTTTAACTAGGAGTTTGTAATTCTTTTCCCAAAGAACCAGCTTTGACTTTGTTAATTTTATCTATAAACTATCTGTTTCCAATTTCATTGATTTCTGTTCTCATCTTTATTTCATTCCTTCTACTCACTGTGGGCTTCATTTTTCTTTTTAGAGCTTGTTAAGGTAGATTAGGTGATTGTTTTTGGACCTTCTTTTGCACTTAAAATTGTGTTTCCCTTCTTTTTTTTAATTTTAAAATTTAGAAAATTTTTGACTGTGTTGGGTCTTTGTTGCTGCGTGCGGGCTTTCTCTAGTTGCGGTGAACAGGGGCTACTCTTTGTTGCTGTGTGTAATTTTTTCATTGGGGTGGCTTCCCTTGTTGCGGAGCAGGGCTCTAGGCACTCAGGCTTCAGTACTTGTTCCGCGCAGGCTTAGTTGTGGCTCGCAGGCTCTAGAGTGCAGGCTTAGGAGTTGTGGCACATGAGCTTAGTTGCTCCGTTGCATGTGGGATTTTTCCAGACGAGGGATCAAACCCGTGTCCCCTGAATTGGCGGGCGGATTCTTAACCACTGCAGTACCAGGGGAGTCCTAAAGCTGTGTTTCCCTTTAAGCACTACTTTAGTGCAATCGTACAATTTTTCATATTGTATTTTCTTTATCATTCAGTTCAAAAGTATTTTCTAATTTCCTTTGTGGTTTTGTCTTTGACCCATAAATTATTTAGAGTATGTCATTTAATTTCTGAATAATTGGATTTTCCTAGATACATTATTGATGAATTCTCTTGTGATTATAGGACACACTCTACATGATTTCAGTTCTTTTGAACTTATTGACACGTCTTATCGTATGGTATATGTTCTATCTTGGTGAATGTACTATGTGTGCTTAAAAAGAATGTGTATTTGGATAGAATTTTATCAATGTCTGTTAGATCAGGAGGGTTAGTAGTAATGTTTAGATCTTCTGGTTGTTCTATCATTGATGACAGAGAGGTGTTAAAACCTACTATAATGGTGAAATTGTCCTTTTTTTCCCTCTGTTTCTGTCAAGTATTGATTCACGTGCTTCTCCTATTAGGGGCAAACACATTTATAATTATTGTCTTCCTGGTGAGTTGTCCCTTCTAAAAATTACCTTTGGTTATACTCTTTGTCCTGAAGTCTATTTTTAAAATTTGATACTAATATAGTCACTCCAGTCTTATGCTTACTGTTTGCAGGGTATAACTTTTCCAACCATTTACTTTCAAACTACATGTATCTTTATATTTAAAGTGCATCTCTTGGAGGCAGTACACCTGAGTCTTGCTTTTTTAAGATCTATTCTGGCAATCTCTCCCTTTTAACGCTTAGACCACTAACATTTAATGTAATTAGTGATCGGGTGGAATTTAGGTCTACTATTTCTTTATATTACTGTTTGTTTTTTGCTGCTCTGTTATCATGTCCTGCCTTGTTTTTATTTATTTATTTAACATCTCCATGACATATTTATTTTATAACTGGAAGTTTGTACTTTTTGACTTCCTTTACCCATTTTGCCCATCCCCCACCCCCCACCTTTGGCAGCCACCAATCTGTTCTCTGTACTATGAGCTTGTTTTGTTTTTTTAAAACTTTCACATATGAGTGAGACCATACAGTATTTGTCTTCCTCTGTCTGACTTATTTCACTTAGCAGAATGCCCTCTGGGTCCATCCGTGTTGTCGCAAATTCCTACCTTGTTTAAGATTGAGTATTTTTAGTATTCTATTTTAATTTATATGTCGGCATAAAACTATACATTATTGTATTATTTTAGTGGTTGTTTAATATATTTGTAAATTATATAAATCCACAGTCTACTAAGAGTATTACCACTCATTTAAAACATAGATACCCACCATCCTTTATATTACAGTTGTCATATGTTTACAAACATTGAAAATTCCACCAATATAAAAATTTTTAGTTTAAGCAACTATATGTATTTTAAAGAGCTTAAGAGGAAAGAAAGTAATGTTTCCTATTTATCCAGATGTAGTGGCTTTTTGGTGTGTCAACTTGGGTGGGTTGATCTACAGTTCCAGCTATTCAGTCAAACACTGATCTAGGTGCTGCTGTGAAGAGATTTTGTAGATGTAACTAAAGTCCTCAATTATTACCAGTTGACTTTAATCAAAAGGAATATAATCCTAGGTTAGACCTTTAAAACAGGGCTTAGGCTTTCCCTGAGCTCAGAGACTCCAAACCTGTGAGGTTCTAACTTACTCATTATCTTCCCTTCTTGATCACCTGCCCTCACCAGACCCCGTAATTGTATAAGCCAATTCTTTGTAATAACCCTTTCTCTCCCTCTTCTCTCTCTCTTTCTTTTATTCTCTCTCTCCCTGTCTATCTCCATCTCCATCTCATCTCTATCTCTGTCTCTATTCTATCTCTCTATCTATATACGTCTCAGGTTGAACCACGAGTTATATACCAGATATTTACATTTACCATTCTGATACTCCATCCTTTCCTGAAGATGCAGTTTTACTCTAGTACCATGTTCTTGCAGCCTGAGGAACTTCCTTCAGGATTTTTTGTTGTGCAGGACTGTTAGCAGTGATTCTTTTAGATTTTCTTTATTTGAAAATGTCTTTATTTTACCTTTACTTCTGAAGAATATTTTGCTGGATATAAAATTCTGGGTTGGTAGCTTTTTTTTTCTTTCAGCACTTTAAAGAATGTTATTCCACTGTGGTCTCAACCTCCGTGGTTCTTGATGAGAAATCCATTGTCATTTGAATCATTGTTCTCTGGTATGTGATGTGTCATTTTTTTCTAACTGCTTTCAAGATTTGTTCTTTATTCATAGCTTTCAGCAGTTTGATTGCAATGTGTATAGTCAGGGATTTATTTGAGTTTATCAAATTTATGATTGGGGTTTGCTGAGCTGCTTTGTCTTTCACCAAATTTGGGAAGTTTTTGACGACTATTTCTTCGAATATTTATTTTGCCCTACTCTCTGTCTCCTTTCCGTCTGGGACTCTACATGGATGTTAGACATTTTGATGGTCATTTTTCTTTTGCCTAGTAATTTTTGGAGTTCTTTATACACCCTGGATGCTAATCTTCTGTTATATGTTTGCAAATATCTTCTGCCAGTCTATTGTGTATCTTTTTAATATATGTTTTGTATTTGTTTTAATATAGGTGAATTTATCAAGTCTCTTTAAAGTAGTTGCTTAAAATGTTTTTTCGTGTGTATATTATGGATTCAAAAAATTCTTTCCTATTACAGGTTCTAAATGTGCTATACTCTTTTCTAAAAGGTTTCAACTTTTCTTTTTCATATCTTTGTATTTAATCAACATTAAATACAATTTTGTTTAAGGTGAGATGTATGGATTCAATTAAAAGTTTTTTGTATATTAATAGCCAATTATCTCAGCACCTTTTATCCACTGATTTTATACTGTGTTTCTTAATATAGTATTCCTCTTGTTTCATTAGAAAAAACTTCACCATCATCACAGGAAAGAAATTCTCCATTCAAGAAGCATTTCTGGGGCTTCCCTGGTGGCGCAGTGGTTGAGAGTCCACCTGCCGATGCAGGGGACACAGGTTTGTGCCCCAGTCCGGGAAGATCCCACATGCCGCAGAGCGGCTGGGCCCGTGAGCCATGGCCGCTGAGCCTGGGCATCTGGAGCCTGTGCTCCGCAACAGTGAGAGGCCCGCATACTGCAAAAAAAAAGAAGCATTTCTGGCATCAAATTGATACCAAAAGGGAGGACAAATCAACTGTGTATGATTTTGTTAAGACCACCAGGCACTGAATTGGCCTTCCAGGATGCTCTTTTAATTTATTTCCGATTTTCTTAAGGAAGAAGTTAAGGGAAGGAGAGGACCTGGTCAACTGGTAAATACAGTGTCTCTAGTTGGTGAGCTCTGGGAGGGAATGGATATTAATCCGTTTGTTTTGTAACCCACAAAGACCACTAAGCTTATTAATCAGTTGACCTTGAGAAAGAACTCTTGGCTAAGTCTTTTCCCAACTAGCAAAAGCTATTCTCCACATGAATGCCAATTGTGTCTCAGTGGAAAAGGAGGGATTTAAACGCCCTCAAACCTGAACTAAACTCAAATATCTCAAGCTCAAGTCATGTCTTTGCTCTTGGGAAGAAGGGCTACTTCTCCACCTCTTCTTGGTTATGATTGAAGAGCTACAAGAAGGAAATCTGAAAGCCTGTTTTGGCCATGTTTCTCTATGTTGAGCCACATTCACAGCCAGAAAGCATTTCAAAGGATTGGTTGATACTTGGTGGCTGTGATGATGCACTTAATCCTTCAGCTGTTTTGGCCACATGATAGCTAACCTATTCAGAGGCTGAACTGACTGCAATGATCAGGTACTTTGGGGCTCTACATGTTGCTTAATATTTAACCTAGTTTTTTCTTTCATGTTGCAAGAGAGGGTTAACACAAAATTCTTACTCTGCCCAGGGGTCACTCCCTCTTCAGAGGCTCAAAAGACCATTTTAGGTTCTATATACTTAGTATGAAAAGACTAGTTTGGGAAATCTCTTAAGCAATATACTATTCAACCTTTACTTTTGCTGAATTGACCTCTAAGTTGAACAGCCTCTTGTAAACATACACTTAGATTGGAATCTTTGTTTTTTATTTTCTTGATACACAACACCCCCATCTTCATATTCTCTGTAAGTCCTGTCTTTGTCTTCTCCAGACCATACTTGAGTTGGAAATGGGCATACCACCTTGCTTTTCTTTTTTTTTCCTGGATTAAAAGCACTAAGAACCACCCCTCAAACACACACACACACACACACACACACACACACACACACACACACACACACACACCACTCCTCAACATAAAAATGAGCCTGGTTTTCTAAGCCTTCCCATTGGACCCTTCCTTTGCTATTCACTGGGTGTCAGCTGGTTATCTTCCCTAGTGATTCATAGGGCACATCTCTATCAGCATACTGCTGAGCTGACCCAAGGACTATAAAAAGTGACAGGACATATGAAAATGGTATTTTTTTGTCTTTTATTATGCCAACTCCTCATTTCCTATCATTTTTTTCTTTAGCTGCCCCAGGTCAGCATGGCTACATCCTGAAAGCAGTGCCCTACAGGAGAGGAGAATTGGACCAAGAGGCACGAGTCCTGGGTTCTAGTTCTTGCCACACCTATAGCTGATGACTTCAGTTAACCTGTTTCCGACTCTCAGTTTTCTTGTCAGCAAAAAATCAGGGATCACAGACTTAAATGTCTATAGGGGCTAGTCATTTAGGGAAAATGAGACAAGCAGGCCTGGTTGGCTTTTTGATGTACTAGAGTTTATTTTCTCCCTATTACCCCAGTGTAAAGAGGAGTGCCCAGTTGTGATTGTTGCCATAGGAATGAGGGCCACAGTGTTTCCAGATCTTCTGATCTTTTTCTAGAGATGCAACTATATGGATTTTTAAAAAGGAAATATCTAAGCATTGGCAACTAATACAAAAATTCAAAAATTAAACTTTCTGTGACCCTAGTAAAATATGTCTCAATCCCTGGGTCACCAGTTGTAACCTCTAGACTAAGTGGTATTTAAAGTAACTTCCAGTTCTGAAATTTTATACTTTAATTATCCAAATGGTCTGAGTTGAAGAAAGAACAAGTGTTTGAATATGAGGAAGATTTTCCTGGCATGCAGTTCTTATATTTTGAAACAGGTGACCAAGGGGAATTGTGAAATGTCCTTCAAGTGATTTTGAAGAACAAGAGACACCTCCTTTAGTCTGGGATTAGTTAGGAGCAGTTGCTGGGAGGGGGATGGACGAGATGTACTCTTGCAATTCTTCTCACTGGAGATGTTGTGAAAATGGTATTTTATGAGTTTTGTTTCAAATGTCCTCAGGTCCTTTTAGGGGAGGAAGGTAGTTTGTTTTCTGATTCCCAGGACCTCTCCCGACTCAATCCCTCCATCCTAGGGAACTCTGTAAACCGAAATTTAAAGTTATAGTTTGTAGCTTCCCGTCTAAGGTTCAGATTAGGTTTTATAACTTGGAACTGAAATCAGGGCAGTAGTTGGTGTGGGGATGAAAATGTCTGTAGCTCCGTTTGTCAGTATGCTAATTAAAACCAAAGAGTGAAATAAATAAGGGTGGAAATGAGTGATGGCAAAGATAAGAGCCTTTTAACCTCACTTCATTTTCACTCTACTTCTCTCCTTAAGAAAATTGATTATGATGACCTCGATCCATCTTCTTATGGATTAAAAACACCTAGGAGTCCCACAAACATCTTTTATACACTAAGTGTGCTCAAGCCGAGAGCCAGCAGTTCAACAAGCAGGTAGACTTCAGTGTACATACTGATTGTATCAGCATAAATACTAGGTCTCTTACTGCAAAGTAACCGCAGCAAAATAAACACTCCACCTCCCTTAGAAAGAGACAGAAAATAGAGGCAAGAAAGCAGGAGGAACATACATACATTAGGTTATTAATCAATTCTACTTCAATGGTGGCACACGACATATTACAAGAGAGGAGGTTGATTGAAACCCAGGGAAGGCAAAAGATCTACTTTCACGTATAAATGAATAACATGGGTCACTGACAGTTCCAAGTGCTCTTGATGCCTAGATAGGAAGACAGGGCTGTCTGAGATGGTAATCTTCTCCATCACCAGTGTCATCATCAAAATTTAAGTGCTAATCTGCATAGTCTGATAAAATGGGTGAGAGGCAGAACGATCCAATTAGATACTGTACACGGTGGCCATGTGTTGTCTTGCTTCTCCCGTATCAATTCTCCTTTCTTATAACAGCAAGGTGAATTTCCTTTGGGGTACCACTCCTCCAGAATTGCACAGAGTCTTGGTGGGCCTGTCAGTTTACTGGCAACATGGTCAATGTTTGGATCTCAATAGTGGCAACAAGATTTGATTCTGAGGAATTTGAATCTTAAGAGGAGTCACATAAAGGAAGTTCAGAGTTTATCCTGATGGAGCATATCCTGAAGAAACAGTCAATTTGTCCCCTAATGCTGCTCTGGGCCCTGTCCTTTTCTGAGTCTTGGTAGTTCATTTTTTCCTGTGACTCACAGAACTATCCTGTAGCTTTAAGGTAAACAAATCCTGCTTTAAGTTGGCCAGAGTCACTTTTTCTACTTGCAGCCCAAAGAAATTTAACAAATATATCAAATATCTTCTCTATGATATCAGCAGGTGAGAACTGACTGAGAATTTATAGGTAAATTGTTAGAATTAATAGATGATTTGGTGAAGTTACTGTGTTCAAATTCAATATACGGAAATCAATTGTATTTTTATATACTAGCAACAAATAATTTTAAAATAAAATAACATATACCACTTATAATAACATCAAAAATATCAAATCATTGGAGTAAATGGAATGAATCTATATGTATACAACATATATATATATATACATATATATATATATCTAATTGAAATAAAGAATTCCTATATAAGCAGATTGTTATGTAGCAGATTGCTATGCCCACATTAATTTGGGGGGCAGCAATAGGTTTCTGAAACAGAATCTCAGAGCTATGTAGTTGAAGTTCATCTTTTTGCAGATAAAGAAAATAAGACTAGAAGGGTCAAACAGCCTATTCAAGTTAGCCCAGGAAGACCTCTATTAGACCTCTTCTACCACCAGCTTGCTGGCCTTTGCTGCCAATCTGGGCACCTATACGGTTGGGGCTAGAACAGCACTCTTTTTCTCCCAGGGCCAGTGCTTCATACTGACCTTTAGCTGGCTCTGTCACTTTTCTCAGAGCATTCTAGCAATGGGGACTCTGCCTTCTTTCTCTCTATCTTTCTTGAATATTCTAGTACCCATGAAAAATCAAGCTGAACTCACTGTCTATGAGATTCTCTGCCTGAACTGGGCATGTAATTCCACGTTGATTTCCAGGGTTGGTAATCTGTAGTTCTTCTGACTCTGAAAGTAGCAGGTCGTTGCTGGGAGACTCACTTGTTACTCATAGCTCAAGGGACCAAGTTCAAGCGAGAGGCATCTTTTCATCGCATTTTTCCAGTGTCTAGTCACAGACATTGTATAAACTCCATTTCTTCTATTCCTCTGGAATAACCAGACTTTAGTAACCAAACTCAGACTAAGAACTGCAGTTTACCCCCGACCCCCACCCTCAATTTTCCCTCTGCTGTTTTTTCCTCTCTTCCATGGGTTATTTTTTCCAACTTGTGAGACAAGGAGAATGTGTATCCCAGGTAAAGTGAGGAGGGAAGGGGAGGAGCTATGGCACAGACACATCAAAAGAGCTCTTTGTGCTCAGGGCACATTATTCCTGGAATCCAATCAAGTGCCCCAAAACCCAACCAAGCTTTTCAGACAGCACAGAAACCAGTCATGCAGGCATCTTGGGCTCTGCTTTTTTAAAGCTTTATAGGGTACACTGAATTATTTGGTTGGGTCTTTTCAACCGTGTGACATTTGGGTTTTCAATGGCCCAAATGGAGTTGATCATTAATTATTTGGACGCTTTAATTAAAAAAAAAAAAAACTTCCCTGTGGATTTATGAGGGTCTGCTGGGGGACAAGGACAAGGGGGCCTTTAATGCTTCTCTCATTTGAATGAGAGGGAGGGTTGGGAAGGTCTAGAAGGGGAGGCTGTAGAATCATCTTCCAGGAAGGTCTTAAACCCAAGTTAGGGTTTATTTGAGGGAGGAGGGCCTTACAATGAAGAAAATGGAAAGGAACGCAAGAGAACAGAATTCTGGAATCTGTCAAGTGCATTAGGGGACAGGATGTTTAATAAAAATCAATGCTTTATCAGGGAGCCATCAGGAGTTTCTGAATCAATACCTTTCACATGAAAACTAGTAAGTCCTATGGGTTGGGAAGGGGGAAGGGCTAGTTTCTGGAACATTTGATTAACTGAACCAGAGAAGGTATCCAGGGAGGGGAGGGACTGGATTGATGCCTTCCGGTTTCAAAACAGCGAGGTAGTGAAGGTATAACATCTGCTCTCTTCCTTTCCAGGGCATGTTTTGCAATCTCAGCCTTCTTCTCTAACACGGATGGGTGTCATTCTTAAGTCATATACATTCTCCAGTTCCTGACATCCTGAAAAAGCTCCCATACTCCCAGAGAGTTCTGCTCCTATGTGCCTCTCCACAAAGGTTCATCTCAATGACAAGTGATCTTGGGTAGAGTTGGGGAGCATGGGAAATGAAATAAGCTCTTTTCCAGAGACACCCACAGCTTCTATCTATTCAGGCTCTTGCATCCGGGAGCCTCAGGAAAATGAGACTCAGCACATTTAAAAACTACTGATGAAAAGTGCCTATCTTTGACGTCACAATGCTTAGTGACACCATATGCCAAAAAGAAGGACAGTGATTTGTGTGCACATCTTTGCTGATTTCCCCATTTGGATTTTTTAAATCCCCTGCCTCTTGTTGAAGCAATTTAATCTGAAAAAAATCACAAAAAAATGTGGATTCCCTGACATCTTTCCTTATACAATGCACAAAATTGTTTTAGGAATTGTTCCTATGGTACCAGTTGACTGGACTGTATTATTTACCCCATTTTGCAAAGGAGGGAAACTGAGTCTGAAAGAATTCAAGCAACATGCCAAAAGTCATGAAATATTAGTGGACTGGAATTCTGGCCTTCTGGAAAAAGGCATTTCTCACAAAAGACATCACAGTCTTATCCATAGGATTATAGAACTAGGCTCTCCAAATGGTGCTTCAGGAAGAAATCCAGAGCATTTACAAGTCGGTTATTTGTTTTTCCTTACAGCCAATTCCATGCAAGGGTTGGCCTGTATGTATCCTTTTTAGAGAAAAGGAAAAGGAAATCGACCCAAATTTTGGTAGCAAGTCTATCTGAGATGCAGTGGTGGTGTTTGCTTTGTCTAAAGTTTAGGGCTGGAGGGGTCATGAAAAACTCTGAATATAAACTTAGTTCCAGTTGATATTTGAAAATAATGTGATGGAATTACTGACTAGGAAGCATATGATGGACTCGCTCTACACAAAAGCAAAAATGAGCTTTAATGTCTCCCCCAGCCTCAGAAGATGAAGTTGGGAGGCAAGTGGCTGGGGGGAGAGTCCAAGCTCAGGAAAGAGGCATACATGACAGTTCTCACCCCCACAATGGAGTGGGGAGTGGGCCATTGTCCAAGGAAGTTGTGGGCTCCCAGGGGTGTGCTATCTACCCCAAGCAGTCAGGAAAGACACAGGGACATCCAGTGGGTTTTAGCAGGTAAAAGTACAAGGACATAGCCTGGACAATGTGTTCGTGTATCTCAATTTTCCTCATAGAGAGAATCAGAGGCTCTACTTTGGTGTGGGATTTGTGGGGTTCAGTGATTGAGAGAGGTTAAGTATTCCGGGTGGTACTGCCCAGGCTCAAGGCACCCACCAGTTTTCATTCCAAAGTATATGGGTGAAAGTCACTCGTATATTTGCACCTAAATTCAACACACTACATTATGACAAAGTTTTATCATCTTGCTTATAACTCAGGGCTTTAGGTTTTGAAACATTTCAGGGCTCTCTGGTGATGAAAGAGAAGACATGCTATATAAGTGGCATTTGTCTGGGGACTTATACCCTGAGCCAGAGTCATTGCATGTTATGTCCCTCTACCTGGAACCCTCTTTTCCCTCATCGTTACCTGATAGACCCCTGTTCTCCACTCCTATTTCAGCTCAGTGTCAGACTTCCTCAAAGATACCTCCCCACATCCCTTTGTCTAAACTGGGTCTTCATGGGAGGTCTGTCAAAAGCATCTTATACTTTTCCTTCATGAAAAGATAGTGACAAACTGTGATAAGCTATTTAATCCTTCTGTCTTCCGCTGGATAGGAAGGTTCTTGAAGATAAGGACCATGTCTGCAGTGCTTGCAACAAACTTCCACTGCCAAGTGATATTTGTTGAATGATATTTGATATTTGAATGAATGGTCTTGTGAGGAAACCTGAGCTTGAGTCTGGGTGCTACCACTATTCACTTGGGTGGTTGTGACTTTTCTGAGGCTTGGTTTCCTCATCTCTTAAATCATGCTGTTAGAATGGTTGATTCTGAGACCCCCTTCTACAAGGCTACTCTGTGACCTGTTGTAACCCCCCTGTGGCTGAGTCCTTCTTTGTCAGCTCCGTCAGCTCTTCAGTTCGCTCTCCCATCCCAAATAATCCCAACTCTCCAACACAGTAATGAAAAAGAGAGCCTTTACTGTTGATTCCATAGTTTCCTTGGAGGAAACTACAGCTCCCAACTCTTAATACTTTACCCCCCAAATGCCCATTTGATATTTCTTCCTGATTCCCTTTTTGACTCTCTGCTGCTTCCTCTCCCCTCCAGGGCTTCTCTGAATTCTCTGCAGCCCCCAAAAGTTCTCTATTTGATTTAGAGGAATTTCACACTTGCCCAAATACCCTTTCCCTTAAGCTGCCTCAGGGACGTACGGTTGTTGATCCTTAGACTTCCAGCATACTGGCTGCACCAGCTCTACCTTGGCTGCACCAGCTCAACCTTACTGTGCATCTCTTTCCGATTCCATGTTCAGTGACATTGTATTAGTAGCTTAAATCCACCACGGTGGGAGTATTTAAACCAGGGAAATTGGTGAATCCTGTAAATTGGGATTTCTCTTTCAGAGAACCCATTGTTACACATTTCCTGGCACACCACTGTCTAACCTCCTCCAGCCAGGTTATCATCTAGTTTAGGAAGTTGGTTGAGCCCAAAGATCCTTCATCATGAACCTATAACATACGTAGTTTTTAATTCCTCATGATTTAGGCTGAGTAGTAGGAGCTGAGAAAGTCTCATATAAAATGGTAGCTGTATTGGTCAAGGTTCAGCCAAGAAAACAGAACCAATCTATGCCAGGTAAGTCAAGGGAGGAAAACGGGAAATGTTAATATGTAAATAGCTACATATTAAGTTTGATGGAACTAAAAGGGTAAATGGGTGAGCCAAGCGCTAGATGAGCAGGAAGCCATTTCCTGTCTCTAAGGCTGGTGTGAAAAAGAGGAGGTGTTACCAGAATTTAGGAATTAGAATTGCAGAGGGAGCAGCTTCCCAGTGGTTGTGGAGCCCCAGAAGAGACTAAGTTGCTGCTAGAATGCCTCCTACAACATGGAGTGAGGGGAGTACCTGGGCTTTTTCATTCCTCCAGTGTTCTGCTGAGATACTCCCATGGGCTGAACTTAATCAGAATCCAGTTGGAACAGGAGTTTGGGAAAATGTAGCTGGCAGGGGTCAGCTCCTATGATGCAGAATAGGACAGAGAAGGCCTGGCAATGAATCTGATAACAAATAGGCAAATCACCATCCTAGTAACTAATCATATTCCTGATAATAATATTCCTGAAGGGACATCCACTATCTTCAAGACTATAGCCAGTCCCGTTGATTTCCTAGAGTCCCACCGTCCAGCCTCACTCTACAAACCCAAATAATTCTCTTGAGTTTGGCTCCCCAATCCATTCTACAGTGAAGAGGGATTAAGTTACAAAAACTCATTGTAAGATACTGACAATTCTGATATAGCTTCATAAAGTTGATTACAAGAACCAGAGACCATCACATTTTGAAGAAAGGAAACTTTCCCATCCATAAATGGTAATGACTAGGGACATTCTTTCCTTTTCTTGTCTTTCATTTATTCATTTGTTTATTATTTTCCAAGACTTCAGGCACTGTGCTAGATGCTGAGGTTACAAAGATGTTTAGAATTTGTCCTCAAAGAGCTGACAGTGTGAATGGGAAGTAGAGGGCATGGGCAATGCAGGATTCACAGACTAATCCTGAAGAAATAAGATCGCTGCTTCTTTCACTTGGGTGTATTGCAGAGGCAGATCAGGACCACTGGGGTTCTCCCAATCAGCTTCAGTGTCCCCCAACACTTGGACACTTTTGGGGGTTAATCCCTTTCTTACTTATGTAAAGCCCACCTTCCCCTAAGGATATCTCCATATTGACTTTTCAGGAAATACTCACCCTCCTCCCTCGGCCCTCTGCTCATCTTCCATTAAGGGGATAATGTCAGCATCTTGTCTCTTGAATTGCCAGAGACTATACTCTCGTGTCTCATCAGCTCAGCAAATGTTGGGAGATTTCTTCCCTGTCTTGTGAGTCTTCACTTCAGGCCTAGATAGGGCTGGTCCTAGTGATGTGCTGGAGAACTGTGTCCATGCCCTGGTGTGTTCCCGCCAATGACACACTCCCAGAATTGTGGCCCTGCGTTGTGTCTATCATTACTGCTTGTCAAGGGATACTAGAACTACCCCAGTACTTCCCACTCAACTCACAACTCCAGTCTGTGCCCTCCTAGAGAGTTGGATACAGGGAGCAAGAAGTGAAGGGGGGAGATGGTGAGAGAATGTGGATAGAGTGTGGTGAGGTGTCTGCAGAAGGCATGGTGAGGAGTAGGGGAGGGAGAGGGAGATGGGGAGGGGAGGAAGAGGGGGAGGGGAGGGAGGGGGGAGGGGAGGGAGAGGGGGAGGGGAGGGAGGGATAGAAGGAGGAGAGGGAGAAGGGGAGGAAGAGGGACAGAGATAGGGAGAGGAAGGGAAATGGAGGGGGGAGATGGAGAAAGAGAGAGAGAGAGACTCTTTTTAGTTGCCACAAGTGGCACTGGCAATATGTTAAGAGTTTTCAGAGGAAGGTCTCTGTGTTTCTGGATTTTCTAAGGAAAACACTTGTGCTGTTTCTCTAAAGAAACTTAGAAAACAACCCATGTCATTCAATTCTGTGCTTTGGTGAAGCTTTGACTTGTGGAGGTGGGATTCCAAGACACCCACCTGTATTCAGGTTACAGAAGGCCTGTATTTCAGTAATTTTTTTGAATTGCCTGATGTTCAAATTATGATTAACCTTGAACCCCTACAGGAACAGAATGTATGCAGTGATGGACAGAAGCCTAGGTACAACCGGCAACAGGTGTGTTAGCAGCTTCCTTCCCACATGCGCTTGAGCAAGTCACTCATTGACTTCTTGTCACAGTTTTCTCATCTACACTGGGTGATGATTATCATCTTGCCCAATTTACCCAGAGGTCTGTTGTGAGGTTCACTTGAGCTCAGCCATGTAGAAGCACTTTATAAATTGGAATGTATTACAGTCATGCAAGGAAATATTATTTAAGTGGCCTTTCTTGGTAGGGTTCGGCTGCCTTTCACAAAGTGAGGGTCAACTTACTAATGCCACCCTAGTAGATGAAATGGTCCCAACTCACATCTTTTATTTTTCCTTTTACTAAATTGGAAACAAAGCCCCCAGGGCTTATAATTGGAGATTGCTAAAAGGTGTGTCTAACATAGATATGCCTACCAAAATTCCACTCAACTTGGTTTACATTGTCTACAGTGTGAAGGAGGAAGCCATAAAGATTTCTCCAGAAGGAAGTGTGTGATCCAGGCCTTGTGGAAGGGCTGCAGGCTCTAGCAGCCATGGCGCCCTCCGAAAAGCAATGACAGCCATACCATTTCTCAGGTTTTCAAGGGCGTGCTCTGCAGCCCAGTTGCTGAGCGTTTGTGTGTACGTGTGTCTCTGTGTGTGCTACTGCATTTATTAAAGGCTGTAGTGGTGTCTTAGAGCAGGTAGGTTTCCAGGCTTCTCAGAAAGAGAAGAGTTTTCCTTGGCTCCACTGCCAGCTGCTTTATCTGTTTTCATTTGAAAGGTGTGTTTCCAAAACACCATTTCCTGAAATCTTTTGGCTGTAGCCAGGTATGAGATTCCCAGCTGCAAGTCCAGGGAAAAGGTGAGCTGCCAGGGAAAAGTTTACAGTAGGGCGGGTTGCCCGGAGCAGTGCCAGTTGACACCTCACCAGGAAATGGAGAGCGAGCCAGCCATAAGGACCTCCATGGGAAAAGTTTTCCCTCCAGATCCGACTGGAAATTTATGTCTAAGAATATTAGTTTCAATAACCAGTCTGAGTTCTTGTAACTGAGGAGGGGATATCGAACTTCAAATCTAACAGAGTAAGACAAGTTGAAGTGAGTCCTTTCGCATGAAGGCGTTTTGTTAACTCCCTTTATAACGTCTCCCCGTATTTAGTGTCCACTGTGTCTTATCTTGATCACTTTTTAGTGCGCTACTGCCACTTGGGAAAATACCTTCCTACCCTGCCAGAATTTGATCTCTGAGCTCATGTCAAATTTATCTATAAATTCTCCCATGTCTAACACAGTACCTAGTACACTGAAGGTGATGAATAAATGTTGGTTGTGTAAATGACTGAAAGATGCAAAACTAGAGCTATTAACAAGGTTTTTATTGAAGATTCATTCATTCCACATATATTTATTGAGCACTTGATACAGGCCAGGCCCTGTTATAGGCAATGGGAAGGGACTGAGAACAAATCATACATGAAGATAATAGCAGTGACCCTATAGGTGACTTTTTTTCCCCTGATTTTTTGTATCCTTAGCTGTTGAGAACTCCTTGGCTATGCTCAGGTCCGGGTCTTGTAATTCCCATATTCCTGGCTGCTCTGTCCTGTCCAAAGCCTATCCCAGGTTTTGGGACTTATCTTCTTGGTCTCCAATAAGGACTTTAAATAGCCCCAGGCCAGTTAGTAAACTGAGTATATATTTCTCCCAGCACTCCTATCACTCAACACTATCTCCAGGATTTTTACCAAATTTCCTTGCTATTAAACTGGTAAGGACAAATACTACAGTTAATCTTAGCTAAAAGGCTGAGAAGCAATCCCAATTTCCTAGGTATCAAAGCTTAAATGCTTGCATTGTAGCCTAGTTCTGGAGATGAAATCCCCATGTTTCTCTCTGAACCAGATGAAACATAGATAATGGAAAGCTGCTGTAAAGGAGAACAGAAGTTGCTGAGGAACACTAGGGGGATGTATGTGAAGATAGGAGGGACAAAGGTAAAGTTCTTCTGTACAGAAAAGCATTGGAGAGGCTTACAGTACCACCAGCAGGATCCTCTGCTTCTCCCCCAATGACTGAAGTATTCTTCACATTTCACTGGTGGATAGCCCTCAAGAGTATGGGCTCAGCAGATGATGCCAGTTCTTACTTCCTCAGATTTGTAAAGGGTGGGAGGGTCCATGAAGTTCAAACTCCTCCAAGTTCAGAGAGAGGATACATCCTACCCAAGGTCACATGTCCTAGTGACATAGCAAAAATTTTATCTTTTAGAATCAAAATGGGGAAAAATTATCCTTTGTCTCTGATTGAAATGATACCATCAATTCTCCACAGTCGTAAGAAGTACCATCCCAGGTTAGATTAGAAAGCATGCTGGATGGAGAACAGCTGAAGGACCCAGGCATGCCTGGTCTATGGAAGACAGGATGGAGGGAGACATGAGACATGACACCAAGGTTTAAAAACTGGCACAAGGAAGGGAGTTATGTATTTTTCCTGTGTGGCCTCAGAGGACTGAGCTGGGCTCTGTAGGTACAAGTTAGAGAGGTAACTTTTTCTCAGCTCAAGGAAACCTTTCTAATAGAGCTGTCTAACAGTGAAGCAGTCTCAAAACTAACAAGTTCCCAGCTACTGGAAGTTCTCAGGGAGAAACTAGATGGAAACCTGGTGGAATGTAGAGGTGGCTTCTATCTGGAATGGCAGGAAGAGTACCGCACTGCTCTGACCGCTTAGAATTTGAGATGAACCATGGTTCATGCACTTCTATCTCTGGCAATGGCTCTGGTAAGTAGGCATCAGGGTAGCTCTTTGTTATCATCCTCAAGATGTCAGAGGAGCTCCACGGCTTCTTTCTAACTTCTGTCTGCCAGGGTCTAAAATTGCCGAGTGTAACCTAATGGATGGCAAGGAGGTTCAACATCCTCCACCAACAGATCAATGATGGCAGCTCCTGGAGGCTGCATTGAGAAGCAATTTGAGACAGCAGGAAAAGCTCTGATCATTTAGCCAAGTCTTCCAGGGCTGGCAGCCTGCTGGATACACACTTGCCATCCCTGATCATCTGAGTTCTTTTTCTCCTTGCATATCCTAAACAGTAGCCTTTTTGGTCTAATCTTTACTTTTGCTGTAATTCCCACCAGTCTTTTTTTTCTCCTTTTTTCTCTTATAACGATTCTAGACCATGACTGTCTCCCTCATCTATGAAATAGGACTTTCTAGGACCATTTGTTAATAAAAATGGCACATTGGGGCTTAAGGGATGAGCTGAAGGTCTCCAAGAAGTCTATACTTCCCTTTTCCCTTCCTTTCTTCAATTGGCTGTATGGATGTTGAAATCCCAGGGGCCTTGTTAAAATGCAAAGACCACCCCACTCCCAAGCAGGAGATAGTCACCCAAGTAATGGCTGGACTCTGATTTTTTAGTGCAGATTATTTATTCTGTCTCTTTTCCTCTGAGAGTATGGAGGCCTGGTTGGGGAAACCAAGAAGTGCAGAGGACTCAGGGTCTTATCACAGGGTAGAGAAGGAGCTGTGAGGGCTGGGAGTCTGCAGACCTGAGGACCACCCCATTTGGAAGGGGCCTTGGAGGTCTAGTTTGATTTCCTCTCTGTGCATTTGGGGAACCAAGGACCCAGGGTGGGGGAACAGATTTGACCAAAGTCACAGGTGAGAAAAGCACACTCCCACCTTTTCCCAGTTTAACTTTAGGAGTCCTTGAAGCTTTTTGTCTAGGGGTGGTAGTGATTTCCTCAAATTGGAAAATTTGGATAGGTGATGGTCACTGCACTTTTGCAGAAATAAAGAGAACATCATAGAGATGTACCTCAGCCACTGAAGCTGAGTCAAAGATAATCAGGACCCCTCTCTGGTTTGTCTGTGTTGGAAAAACAGGAATAGTGATTTCCTCTTTCATAAGAAGCATACAAAAGTATGCTGTTGTGTTTCTATTGCTGAATAGCAGATCTCATATTACACGTCTTCTCTGACCCTTATCTTCAACATTTTTGCCCATGGAATTCCTAGCACAAGGTAGGTACTCTCCAAATGCTTGCAAAGTGGGATGAAAATATACCTTTCCCATGTGTGGGAAGTGTGGGGTGGGGAGAAGAGATAAAGAGAGTTAGTTCCAGAAGACATTGCCTAGTATTGTATGAATTCACTATACATCTCATAACAAGACTTACCAGACAAATTACAAACATTGGGACAATTTACTCCCCATTCCAAGGGCTCAGTGGAATAGTATTGAGGTGTCTTTGCTTGTCTGGGGCTCAGATTGTCCTGTATAGCCACATCACTACTGAGCATCACAGAGGCTCGAAATGTTCTTATAATCCCTTTCTCCTTTGGGGGAGGTTGTCAATGTATTTTTTTTCAACACTTTCAAAATCACAATTGTTTATAGTAACTGGAGATGGCAGAACCTGGCTGAATTGGGAAGGCTGAGATTTATCTAACCTCTAATTTAGTTCTCCTCTTAAGTTAGTCCAAGTTCCTGAGACGCCTTTCCCCTGTAAGTTAAACCATTGTTTGTCAAAGGAAATATAAATTAAGAGCTCTGTTTTCTGAGTTAAATGGAAACTTGGGCTAGGTAAACAGATTCTTGCTGTGCTCCTCAGACCTCCAGTATAATATAGAAATTGGAGTCAGTGTGGGACGTAGATTTGATGAATTCTAGAGGAAGCCCAAACTCAAAGAATGTGGGAGTTACATGGAGCCAGAAACCCAGCCTAAATTTGACTCATCAGAACTCTTAATAATCATGTTGGAAAATCCATGGCATTATGAAAGGAGAAAATCCCTTTTCTCTTTAGACAAAAAGGATTCTGAAACCATCCGTATTCGCTATGGACTCCTGAACGGACGAGCCAAATGCCATGTCCAGATCAAGAACAGTGATGCTATGGTCATCCCCACGTTTATTGTAGAAGGGAAGCTAAACTTCTAGTACTACACGAGTTGTCCAGCTATGGATCTCTAGGTTGTATGATTTGGAAGACACACAATTAAGGGAATAACTCTGGCCAAAACTGAGTTTGTAAAATTGGTATAGAGCCAATGAGAAGTAACACAAACCTCTTGCAATTTCTCTTTGCAGGGCTAGAAATCAAGATCGCAGGCCTTGAGTGTTTACTGTGAAAGACAGACAATTGGAAATCATGTTACTTTAATGGAGGACACTCACAAGGCACTAAATTCAATCATTTAGCACCAAGCACCAAGCCATCAAGCCAATATTTCCCATGGTTACCTTCATAGACTTCAGAAAACGTGAAGGATAGATGATGAGCAAAGCTAATACCAAATTGAACAACAGCTGTTCAGTTAAATTAGGAAGAGCTGATAATTATAAATTATCTGTCTACACAGTAGGTAGACAGATAATTCAAGGGTAATTCCCCCTGGAATAGTATTTCTCAAGAGTGGTCAGGGAACGACCACCATTTAAAAAGCCCACTGAGCGTTAAAATCAGATTCCACGACTCTACTTCCAAAACCACTGAATTAGAGTTTCTGGGAGTGGGTCCAGGAATCTGCATTTTAAACAAAAAATTGTCATTGACTGAATGGATGGTAAACTTTGCACGTATGTGTACTATGATTTTTAATCGAGTAGCTGCAGTTGTGATTAACAACGCAACTCATGTTCAGAGGAGTGCTGAATTTATATAGCTTTGGGTTCTGAGGTATTCTCAATCAATAGATATTAATGGTCTATGAAATTTCTTGGCTTTAAAAAATGATATTCACACTTATAAAAAGTTGGGAGCCACACTTTAGAACAAATAACGTGGTTGAGGTACGAGTTACTGATAACAGAATCTTTCTGAGATCCTGATGGATTCAGACGCACAGACATTTATTAGAGGTCTGGCATGTGCCGAGTACCGAGCTTCCCAGAATCATCCAGCTATTGACAGGGCCTGGGCTCCAGTGTAGGCCTTAAAACTTCAAGTTCAGCTTCTGCTTATCGACAGCTATCTTCTGGAAGTGATGCGAGCAGGAATGTTCTGACCTTATGGGGAGGAGGGATGCCAAGAAGTGGAGTAGGGCAAGGATAATAGTAGAATAGAGCTGGAGACATTTAGATTTAAGGGGGCTCAGCACTTTACAAAGGCTTGCTCTGCCTAGAGATATAAATTACGTGGTACCCAGTGCAGCCCTCACCCCACAGCTTTGGCCTGTTGTTCTGCACGTTCTAGTAGGAGTCTTGGGTTGTGCTGGGACTAAGGGGGTGGGAGGAGGCCTGAGGCTGGCAGTAGTGGTTAGCTTGAGTGATCTGAGGCCTGGAGGATTATGACTGAGGGATGAGGTGGAAATTGGCACCTTGTGGCTTTGTGAGGCTAGTCTGACTCGTGCCTTTCCCTTTTCAGATTCCAAGTTGCGAGATTAGCTCTATTGCTCTGGGATGGGACTTGGTGTTTGGAAAACTGGTGACTGCTGAGTGTCACGGTACCACCACACCCTCCTCCCGCTGCTCTTGATGTTGACCACCTGGCCCGTGCACACCACCACCTACTCCTGGGACAGTGATGTGGCCTGGCCTCCAGAGCAGAGGGCTGGCGGCACTCCGGAGGTCACTTCAGGACGTGTCTCTTCAATGCCCTCCTGGGGGCTTGCATGAGACAGTCAAGGGTCCTTCCAACTCCAGTTCTACTCCAGTTTACTAAACTCATGGATGAGTCAGAACTCAGCAGGAGCAATTTCAGAGAAATTAAGCATCTATATCACTCAGTTTATCTAATTGTTTTCTAAGAGCTGAAAATGACAATTTTCTACAGTTATTCTATTAATGCTAAGAGTATTGAGAGTTTATCAACTTTTGGGGATACAATTTATAAACATAGTAGGAACGTGTCAAGATATTAACTGACTTTTTCCCTCCAATAGTTTACTCCATCCATCCCCCTGCACCTACGTGCCACATGTGCTCGTGTGAGTGGGAACACACACACACACACACACACACACACACACACACACCTTTTTCTACCTAGTAGAATGTTCTTGGGGCAAGGTAAGGCCTAGGTAGTGCCAGAGAACAGAAACAAACTATCTGTAGCTCCAGTTTTTTAAAAAAATTTGAGGTATAATTGACATGTAACATTATATTTGTTTCAGGTGTGCACATAATGATTTGATATTTGTATACACTGACAAATGATCACCATGATAAGTCTAGTTATCCATCACCATACATAGTTATAAAGCCCACTATCTCAGGGAAATAGAGAGGACTCAAAGCACAGTAAAAATGCCTGGGGGAACCATTACTAGAAAATACCCCCCCACCCCAGGCAGAAGTAGAGAAGAAAATGGATGAGATAATGATGAGATTTTTACCTTTGGTCGTACAGGAAAGAGAGGCCTTGCTTCCGAGACAGGACCTCAGGTTAGGAATGTCTATATTGTGAGTCTCAGCAGAAGGTGACTTCCTGCTTTTTCCGAGCCTCAGCATGGCACAGAGACAGCAGAATGGCACCTATGTTAGCAAATCTGCTTGGATTGATGGGTGACTGAGTGCTCAAAGGGTATGTCTGCAGACACCCATGTGGATAAATGGCCTGAGGTCTGGATGGGCTTTGGTCCTCTGTGAGCCCCTAAACTTTGTCTCTGCTTTGGGGAAGGTGCAGGATTCTTGGGAGGATTGAATGTAAGCACATCAGATAGCACCTCAAACTATACATTTTGTTATTATCCCCTCACATGGGTCGATTTCCTGTGTACCCTGACGGCGGTTTGCAAGCTGGCACACAATGCATACGAAAGCCTACTAAGACTTGCAGGGCTGGTGGCCACTCAGTCAGTTCTCTTGTCTTTATTAAGCAGCTATGATGCTAAAAGGAGCTCCTTCTAGACTTGGGGCGGGGGGGGGGGGGCGCTCCACGGTCACGTGGGGCCCTAAGTCCTTTTTTATTGGCGCAGGCTTCAGAGTTACGGCCAAGGAGAAAGTATATTAATACTCTCCTAGTCACAATATTTTCTCTCGAATCTACATGATTTGGGAAAATGTGAGCCAGGACAGATGAAAAAGACAGAAAGAAATATAACATCTGAATATCTCTAGGTTCACTCATTCTGCAGTAAAATACTCAGATCCACAAACGAACATTTACTTTAATCCTTCGTCTTTCATTTGGTTCCTCAGATATGTTCTTTCTAAAAAGCAATTTCAAAGGTGGGGAGGGATAATCAATTTCTGCTATTATAGGGTGGGCATCCTCCCCAGAAGTCTAGGAAATCTCTTGCAGATTTCAAAGGCTTCTTAACCTTTTCTGACATTTAAAAGCAAACAGAAACTCTGCCAGATAAAAGTGAGCTGAAAACAACGGTCAAGTTGACGTCCAACTGGAAGGAGTCTGGTTCCTCCAAATTCCTTCCCTTTTACACACTCTCCATTATGAAATGGGACCAAAGAACACTGATGTTTCTCTCCTAAAGCACACATGCACGTGCGCGCGCACACACACACAGACACACACATTAAAATTGCTTGTCATGACTAAAGTGAGGCCAGGGCAAGCTGTCAACAGAGCGTGGTCCAGATAATATTTTACCCCTTTTGCTATCATTACGGTTTTAAGGGTGGGATTGAAAACCAGGAGGATTAGAGTTGAGCTGTTGGGAAATTTACAGCTGAGCACAGACGCTCACACTCACTCTCTCTCTCTCCTCCCTCCCCTTCTCTTTAAAAACTCAGCAGCATGTGGCTTGCCCTGGTTCCAGCAGCGATTATTAAAATAAAAAACACCTTTGGCCATAAACAAAAGTGAAAATTGAAACATACTCATGAAAGTTTATTATTTTTCGCTTCAATAACTTCACCCTACATGGAGAACTTTATTTGCCTCAAAGGTCTTTGGGTCGGGTAATGAAAAAGCACAGGGGGTTCGGGGATCCCAAGTCATCAGGGTTGGGAGGCAGCTGAGGGTGGCGTGCATCTTGGCCTCCAGCCTGCAGGGCTGCTCAAGCGTGTGGGCTTTCATGCGCAGGAGTCCCACTCCCTCTCTCTCTCTCTCCTTGGGGCTGCCCTGCCTCCAGGGTCATGTCCAGAATTCTGAGCACTGAGCTGGGTTGAATCCAGTCTGCCCCTCTGCTGGCTTGCTGGTCCCACATTCAAGTCATCTGCCTGATTCTATGGATTTCCTGGAGCTTTGCTTTGACTTAAGGCACTTTTAGCCTCTGACTGGAATCTTGTACACTCCTAAACTCAAAAAGGATATGGGAAGGAGTGGGAAGGCAGATATTGAGGGGACAATGCAGAGACCCAAGGGTGAAAGGAAGCCTACAGTTGAAGAGGAGTGATTGAATTGGGATAATTTACTTCTGAGAAAAGAGGTTTGACTATGTTACCTGATAATGATCTTTATTTTTAGAGAAAGAGGAAAATGATTTAAAATACAGGAGGTGGACTTTTGTTTATGTGAGAGAGAAATAAACCGTTTACATGACAGTTAGTTTAGGTTTTTTGCCACTTGCAGCCAAAACCTGGTCCTAAATATACAGTCACCCATTTCAGGGTATAGGCTGTCTTGCTTGAAGAATAAACAAAAGGTTTGAAGGTAGGCCTTTTAGGACCAGTGTGATAATTCTGCTCCATAACATTCTTGAGGACTAAGCCTCCACTGGGCTCATCACGTCACTGTCCCTGGGATGTGGCTCTTGCCGTCATGGCCAAGATGGTACCCTCTATATTTAAGGCAACACACGGAAAAAGGGAGGATAAAGAAGGGATTGAGGGGGCATGCCTGACTTCTAAGGGAGGTTCCCATGGGCTGCTACATGACACTTGAGTTTATATCCCACCACCAAGAAGTTAGCCCCTTGGCCACACATTGCAAAAGAGACTGAAAAATTAATCTTTATTATGAGTAGCAATATTGCTAAAAATCTTGCTAAAAATCTTATTAAGAAAGAAAGAAAGAGAGAAGAGATATTGGAGAATAATGAGTAGTCTTTGCCACAGGATTAATAAAAACCCAATCCTTACCTGTCTCACAGGCCGGTGTTGGTTTAGTCATCATGTTCCTTCCGTTGTTCCATGAATCTATGTTGTCATAGAGAATTTAAGCTCATCACTTCCTCATTTATTTTATCTCTGTGACTTTTTGTCAGTGTCGCTCCTCCACGCTTTCACATGGATTCTTGTTGTTTGTCCCAAGAAAATCTTCCTTGAGTCAACTTTGGATGAAATCTGTGAGCCTCATTCTATAGACACAGAACTCAGAACAAATAACATAAGAGAAAGATATCAACTCTATTGATCTCTTTTGTAGCTTTACCACAATTTTTTTTAGGATTGGGACACAGGAGTATGTGCCATTTTACATGGCTTATTTTGCACTCATCAATGTGGTATAAACCCAACTAGCTTCTCAAAGCCTTCCTGGGGATGGATTGGGACCAGAATCTCCTTTAGATTCTGTTTGGCTCAAGGATTGCTATTTTGTTTCCTCGGGGTGCTGCCTGGTTTTAGCCCCTCATTCTGAGTAGCATGACTCACATCCCATCAAATCTCCTTTTTCCTTGCTTGCTCTCTCCAGGCTGCTTCTCTCTTGCTCCATGTGAGATGTTTCTGGCTGCCTCGCTTTCCAGCATAATCAAATCCAGTAGGCCTTCCAGTTGACCTCCTGAGTATGAGCTAAGCCCATTTATGAAATATGAAATGATCCCAAATGCTCATGATCCAGCTTTCCCAGGAGGCTGCGGAGGCGGATCATAAGCTAAGAGCTTCCTGCTGAGATGCTGCAGGAAGGCAGATGTGGCATCCCTAGAGATAAGCAGCGCCTTCCATGGACTGAGTTCTGGCCTCAAGCGGTAGTGATGATTCTCAGTGTTCCCTAAGACACTTCTAAAATCTCCCTGTCCTGCTTCTCTTTCCACTCAAGGGTATTTGCTCTTATTTTGAACAAGTGAGGAAAACCAAGATCATGTCATATCATACTGGGTTGATGCTTTCTGCTGAACTCTCCATTTTGGTCAGAGGCAATGGAACAATATTGAGTTAAGTGATCTATATGTGCTCAAAGGCATTGCTTTCATGCCTGGGTCATAGGCTTGGGTTTATTCTATGATTCAAAGTTCCCTTGGTCACAGAAGGGAATGGAAGGGAGTATGAATGACTCAAGAAAAATCAGCTCCACTAGGGAAATAGAGTTCAAAGACCCTCTGCACTTGTGGGATAATTAGTACATAGACAGTCCCGCAGTAGATCAGAGACAAGGCCTGGGATTAGTAGACAACACCCATTATTTGACTCTGTGTACTTCTGTAGAGGAGGAGGGACTTCTGTTACATCACCCTGGAGGGAATAGAACTGGAGAAACACTGCTGGCTCCTCCCCCTATAACCCTTACCTACTGCCTGCTCCAGCTTCCAAAAAGCAAGGAGGAAGAATGACTCATCTGATTGGTGAGATCATGTCCAAGGTCATTGGTTTTGGTGGCTCTTCTCTCATAATAACTGGCTCAGAGTTTGCTCTGCCTTCTTTACTTTTTGCAAGATAGATCCTTGTATCTGGATTATGGGGGCTGGGGATGGTGGTGGAAAGGAAGTTTCCTGTAGAACTTTTGGAATCAAAGAAGGTTTGAGTCATGTCCTCCAACATAGTAAACAGAGTAAACTAGAGTAAATCAAGCATAGTAAACCAGAACCCCTCTATCTGGGGGCAGGGAAACAAAGCTATTGCTTACTTTGATCCTCATCTGAGTCCTGTTTTCAATTTTGTAGCACCTGGGGGAGGGGGAAAGAAGGCATGACAATAATTGGCTGTATGCCTGGCCCACAGGCCCACTCCTAAAAGACCCTCCTGGCATAGGGTTCCTGTTGAGTGTTTCTCCTTCATCCCAGGATAGTGCTGCCATCCTCTGTGGTACCTATAAGCAGGTAGGGAGGGCAGTAAAGGGGGTAGTTGAGACCAAGAGATATTTTATAATTTATAATGATATTGTATGACCAAAAGGAGAGGTGCTAAAATGCACGTGAGAATGTGTTGAGGAAGTTGGTACTTCCTGTCTTCTGCCAGTGCTGAGCTTGAATCCCAGTCCTACCTTCTTCTACCTGTGTGGTCTTGCAAAACTTCCCTGACCTTTCTGTGCCTCAATTCTCCAAGCTGTAAAATGGGCAAATTATAGTGCTGACCTCATGGGATTGTTTTGAGGACTAAATAGATTATTCTACAGGGTCAAATACATAGTAAATATTGTGTAAGTATTAGCTAACATGATTGCTGCCATCATATCATCATCACCATCATTACGGCTATCACAAATGTGGCATACCTAGAGACAGGCTTAGGCCTGACATAGGTGGTGAACAAGATTCAGGTTTTACTCATGCTTTGAAGGAGCTTGCAGGTAGTATCAAGGTTCTGGACTGAGAAGTGATATACTTGCGTTCTAGTCTCAGATGTATGTGACCTTTGTCAGTGACTTCCCTCTCTGAGTCTCAGTTTCCATGGTTATAATAAGGGATTTGGTGTTCAATGGCCCCCAAGTGCTTGTGTGGAGACTGGGGGCTGGGCTAACCATGTGAGGCTTATTTGGAAGCTTGTTACAAATGCAGATTTCCTGGTCCCAACACTCCCAGAGATTCTGATTAGGTGGGTCTGGGATGACTTGGGAGCCTGGGTTTTTATCAGCTTTATGCTGTGCTCTCCATGTACCTCCCTTGCATCTGGGGTACAACTATCACTTGGGCATCACAGCCCCAGCTCATCTTTGAGGCTTAAGCTCTAAAATGCTCTAGTTGTGTTGCAAGATGTGTGAGAAAGGATGGAAGTACAGGGAGATCTGAAAACCAAGTGACGAAGTGCAAGTTAGTTGGCGGAAATTTATTGAAGGATTATCCTTTACCATTTTTCTCATTCAAAAGCCAAGGGTTTCAGCCCAGATGCATAACAGACCTCCACTCTGCAGTTTACCAGAGACAGTCTGACCCATTCTTTTCTGTTCTGAGACACAGAGCCAGGAACCGCCGTCACTGCCAGCGCCAGGTCCCCGGAGAAAGAGAAACTGGCCCTGATAAGCAGGAGGAATCTTCTTCCCAAAGCCAGTTCCCAACATTTCCATTTCCCTTGGGCCAAATGCTCATTTGATTAACCAGGATCTTTGGCCACCAAGAGCAGAAAAGAGAATCCATCTTGTCACTCTAACATGGGGTGAGGCTGTTCTCAAACCATCCCATCTCTGAGACTCTTTCCTTGGCAAACAAGATGGCTTTGCTGCAGTCCCACAGTGTTTCTCTCTTTAATCCAAAGAATGAAACAGGAAACAAAAACAAAACAAAACAAATGGTTCCTTCCACCATATAAATTGGAGCCTCTTTCATCCATTGAATGACATGGTTTCTTTCTTCTTCCCTTCACCATGGGGACAGGGTGGAGCCCACATTCCCTCAAGGAACCCAAGGTCACAATATTCATGGTGAACAAACTGCATCCTCTAGAATGCATTTCCAATTAATACACACAAAGCGTTTCCTACTGTCTCTTAAATTATGGTTCTATATTTATCGCTGCCAGCACACCCCTCCCTCCTTTCCCAGCTCCCCCCACCACGATCCCCGCTCTCCCTTTAATCATTTGCAGAAGTGTTTCCATTCTTCTTTTTTCCATTTTCAGAACCAATTTTGTTATAAGAAGAATGTAATTGTTGCTAACATTTTGATTTCCCTGTTCAGTGAGATTTACATGACACTGAGGTTTTGTGATATAATTCCTCATTTGCTTCCAAGTTTTCTGTCGGGCATTTAATCTGTACAGAATTTCATTATTGTCTGATTTACTGTGGCCTCAACATAAGGAAAGGCTTTTCAAGTGTCAACTTTTTTTTCTTTTTCCCTTCCTCTTCTCTCTCTTTGTCATCCTTTTACACACACACACACACACATGCACTCTTTCTTTCTCTTCTCTCATCTTTCTCTCTCCCTATCTCTTTTCTCTCCATCTCTCTCTCTCTCACTGTATGTCATCCACCTACACACACATACACACTCATGCATGCGTGTGCAGGCACACATGCACTCTTTCCCTCTCTCTCCTCTCTTTCTTTCTGTGTCCTCTTTCCTACTTCTTCTCCACTGTCTCTCTCTCTCTCTCTCTCTCTCTGTCTTGTATTCTCTCCATCTATCCCCGCTTGCCCCCATTTTCAGATTTCAGTGTTCACATCTGATGACTGACATGTCGGCTTTGTCCTCATTCCAATTCATTCCTCTATATTGGAGCCCGATTCCCCTTCCCTTGAAGATGGGCCAGACATTGTGACTGCAGTGACAATGCAGTCTTACAATGGTTGGTTGCATTTTTCTTACTGCATAGAAATATCATTATTTAGGATATTAGTCTCCATTGCTGGGCTTTTGGGCTCCAGTGACAGTAAATCATAAAGGTGAACCTTGCTCTAGTCCTAGTCTATGAATTTGTTGGAAGTCAGGCCCATGGTTTATTCTTCCTTTATATGGCTCCCAAGCCTGCAACAAAGGTCAGTAGGCATTATAAGACCACTAGTGTGGGCTCATCACTGAGTATCACTGGTAGTGGTTAAAGAGCTGAACTGTGTTTGCAAATATATTTCTGATAAGGGGTTAATAGCCAAAGTGCATAAAGGACTCATGCAACTCAATAGAAAAAACAATCAAACCAGTTAGAAAATGGACAGAGGACCTGAATAGACATTTTCCCAAAGACAAAGAAATGGCCATGAAAAGTACTCACTAATCATCAGCAAAATGCAAATCAAAACCACAATGAGATATCACCTCATACCTGTCCGAATGGCTGTTACCAAAAAGACAACAAATAACAAGTGTTGGCAAGGGAGTGGAGAAAAGGGAACCCTCCTACACTGTTGGTGGGAATGTAAATTGGTGCAGCCACTATGGAAAACAGTATGGAGGTTCCTCAAGAAATTAAAAATGAAGCTACCATATGATCCAGCAATTCCATTTCTGGGTATTTATCTGAAGAAAACGATATCACTGTTTCAAAAAAATGTCTACACCCCTATGTTTGTTACAGCATTATTTACAATAGCCATGGAAACAATCTAAGTGTCCATCAATGGTTGAATGGATAATGAAAATGTGGTGTATATATATATATATATATATATATACAAAATGGAATACTATTCAGTCATAAAAAGAAGGAAATCCTGCCATTTGTGACAACATGGATGGACCTTGAGGACATCATGCTAAGTGAAATAAGTCAGAGAAAGGCAAATACCATATGATCTCACTTATATGTGGCACCTAAAAAGAACCCCCCAAACAAACAAAAAAACCCTACTCTTAGATATAAGATTTGTGATTGCCAGAGGCAGGGGGTTGGGGTGGGGAAGATGAGTGAAGATGGTCAGAGGGTTAAAAAACCCTGCTCTATCCCTGATGCTGGTTAACCAAAAATCACAATTTGCTGCATATGCAAAATTTACAACACACACTAGGGTTCTCCTACATAATTTGTTGAAATGGAATTTTAAGGGAATTAAAACCTTTGCTAAAAGTAAAATTCCTAGTCTCCAGAGAGGAAAGGAATGGCCGCCCAACCTTTTGGTACTCAATGTGCAAGTGAAAACAAGTGCTTTGGACGCATTTGGAAAGAAAGGACATAGCAAACACATATTATTTTACCTCTCTCTGTCTCAGCTCATGGAAATGTTTGCATGTTGAGTCTGGGTAAGTGGCTTGGGGATTTAGGTGAATTTCTTTGTGTGGTTAGGAGACTTGAGGTGGAGGATAGTAAAAATAATTGAAGTGTAATGTTGTTGGGCAACAACTTTCCAAGAGCATTTAGAACACTGCAGTGCACACTCCTCAAGACCAATTCTCTGGGTCTGAGGACAGCCTACCTCAGCCCCCATAGCACCCACTTCCTGTCTCCTATGGTTTCAATCTTTGGGACCTGTGTCAATTATTACCTCTCCAGGAGGATGTTCTCAGTGGGGAATAAATCATTCAGAGAAATTGAAAAATGAAAAGTAAAACGAATTTTCCCCACAGTCCTACTCCTCAAAGGTAAACATTTAAAGTGTTTTCTATTTTTAGATCTTCTGCGGGTTATCTCCATAAATGTAAATTACATGCTTTTACCTCTATTTTTTTTTATTTTTTAGCCTTAAATAGCATCTTCTGATACTGTCATAGATGAGAAATTTAGCTTATTTCTAGTAACGCCTCCATTAGGTATATTTATCACTTTAAACAATTTATGAAAACCTCTATTTCTTCATTGAAAAAATTAGGATGTATTTTCATATCCCCCAAATGTACAAGGAATTCAGCATGCAGTCACTTCCTTCCACCTTTCTCTGACCACCCTCCCTACCTTCAAGCATTTGTCAAGTACACCATCCTTCTAAAATTTGCAGATTTTTAGCATTTGCATGCCATTTTGTAGTCATACGACTTAAAAAAAATTTTTTTCCAATGGTTATATGAATACTGAAAACCAATAAACCAGATTTGCAAAATATTATTTCCTCTAGACTTGATAATGTATTTGGACCTACAGAGAAAGAACAGAAGTTGTCTGTCACCACTTAAAAGAAAATACTTCAAGGCTCGAGATCCAATAGATACAGTTTTTAGATTGCACTCGTTATTCAACCTTATGCCACAAATGATGATACAAAGGGAGGAACACAAGTAAAGAATCCTGTAAGATTCTAAGATAGGTAACTGGGATTGAAGGAATATATAGAATAGAAAAGGACCACTTGTGTTTGCTCTTCAAGGGACTCTGGGAAAAAGAAATGAAGAAAAAGAGAGACGAGAAGGGAGATGCTGAGCAGGAGATGGGATGGTAGGTGGGGCAAGGATTTAGGCATCCCAAGTATCTAGATATAATAAAGTTTGAAGGCAGCAAAACATCTCTCCTGTCTTTTGGAGAAGCTCACCTGAAAAGCACCAACCCAGGGGTGGCCACAACAAAATCAAACTGTTGATGCCCCTTAGTTTGGGAGAGAGAAAGCCTGGATTTTGTTCTCTCAAGGTGCCCTGGATTCCTGTGTAACGTGAGCAGGATGTGAACCTTCAGGCTTGCAAGTGGGAATGAGAAATTGGCTAAGAGGCTGAAAAGGAGCTTACTGAGGGAATGGAAGTGGATTTATGCAACAGGGCTAAAGAGACTTGTAGCTATGGAATGCGTCATCTGAGTCAAAACCAGAGGAAGTTCCAGCTAGACCTCAGCAATATATCCATAGAGACAGCAGGAGCCCAGGTAGGGCCAGGCCAACCAGGGAGGGATTGTGGGCTGAAAGATTAAACCATGAGCTCTACCAGCTAATGCCCTGAATAGCCAAAGTCAGCAGATCTCCCAGGATAGAAAATCTTCCTAAAAGGTCCTTTTCTATAGCAATGGTCAACAAGGATTCAGGGGACACCACGTGGATTCAAGAACCTCTTCTCTTCCCACTGATTTTTGGACATAATAAGCCATGCTCATATGCATAAAAACCATACTGGGAAAGGAAAGGACAGGAGAGTAACAAAGTCAAAGTCTGAGATGGACCTAGAGATTATCATACTAAGTGAAATAAGTCAGACAGAGAAAGACAAAGATATCACTTATATGTGAAATCTAAATTATAGTACAAATGAGCTTATATATAAAACAGAAACAGACTTGCAGACATAGAAAGCAAACTTATGGTTACTAAAAAGGAAGGGGGGTGGAGGGATAAATTGGGGGTATGGGATTAACAGATGCACACTACCATATGTAAAATAGATAAATAACAAGGATTTATTGTATAGCACTGGGAGCTATATTCAATATCTTATAATAAACTATAATGGAAAATAATAGAAAAAAGAATACAGATATATACATATATCTGTATAACTGAATCACTGTGCTGTACACCTGAAAATAACACAGTATCGTAAATCAACTACACTTCAATAAAAAAAGTCAAAGTTTGAGAACCTGAGCATTTTACTTAAAAGCATTGTTTAAATTATTGCATTTGACTGAAATGACCCAATTGGATTACATTTACTTTTTTCTTTTCTCAACACACGTGGGCATCTGGGGACGATCATATCGGTTATAGAAACATGAAGAAGCCACACTTTCTCTGCACATCTGGGTGTAGTATGAGCCTTTGACCCCAAGAGGTCTGAGTTGTTATTAGATGTTGATTTTGTAACCACCCAGAGTAGAAATATCTGGCAAACATCCTCTGGCCTAAGAAGGCCTGTATGGTCCTATAACAAATTTGGGATTATTCACAGTCATGGGGAACAGGGAGAGGCTGAATCACTGAAGCTTCTAACAATAATTCAAAAATCTCATTTTTGCTGAGTGTTGATCATTGACCAAATTTTCCAGTTTCTCAGAGGTTGCCAAATGGACTGATTTAAACTGTATCTCCTTATTGCCTCTATCAGAGGAGTAAAGAATCTGTGAAATAATTCAACATGATAGTAACTCCCTCTGGTCGCTGGAACTGGGAGTGAGGGTGGGAATTGAGAATGGAGGTTGAGGGCTGGCACTGGGTTGGATATCTGAGTCACTCTAAGATGATACAGGGATTTCTCTCAAGGTACACATGACCTTCCTCAGAGCTCTTCAGTGATTTCTCAGTGCACCTAGAATAAAATCTAAGCTTCTCTCCAGGCTGCCTGCCTTCTGATCTCACTGTGTCACTGTCTACTGCCTCACTCACCAAGAACCAGATGCTCTGTTTTATGTCAACATAATTTTTTATTTTTTATACAATTCTTAGAAAACTCCAAACTCTTTTTGTTCCCTTAAAGTTGTTTCTCTGTATGTTTTCTTCTCAAAGTCCTCTTCACTTCTTTCTTTCCAACTATTTCTATCTCCATGTCATCTTCAATATCTCAGCTTAAATGTCTTCTCTACAGAAAAGCCTTATGTGACCTTCTTGGCCTTCCATGACCTCCCTTGACCTTCCGTGACTTTGACCCCATTATTATCTTTCACAAAACTCTAGTTATTGCCTAATTAAGCACTGACCACAGGTTGTGATGACATTTATTTATGGGTTTATTCCTTCCCCTGTCCCCTGCACAGGGATATAATCTCCCAAAAGACTACGTCTATTCTGTTTGTCACTGTGTCTCCAGCTAGCACAGTGCTGGACATGTACTTTGCTTCCAGTAGACAACTGTTGAATGAATGAAGTGGGCAGACATTGTTTAATTCTCTGAGCTCAGTTCAGACACACGGTAGCCAAAGAGAGGAGGAGGGACAAGTCATCCCCGGTAGTCTGTAAACAAGGGAACACCCCTCAGGGAGACTACCTTGGTTATCCCCAGGGAGATGGATTAAGTGTGGAGGACACGATAGCTTCTCAATGGTAGAGGGAGGGTTAAAGCTGAGGAGAGAGAGAAAAGACAAACGAAGTCTACTCAAAGCAAAGCAGATGTTTCACCTCATATCCACTTTGTTTCCATGAGGAAAAGGGGGAGTGGGAGTGCTGGGAGGAGATGATGCTTATTTGCCTAGATTTCACTTTCTTCTGGGTTGCCCAGTCACTGGAGACCTGAGACCCTTGGCTCCCTCCTCCCTTGATCCCTTCCTGCCTCATAAAATAAGTCATGACCAAAGTGTTTGTGCAAAGCACAAGTGAGTGGCAGAAGGGAAGAGGCTGGAGAATAACTCAGGAGCTGGCTTCTGGAAGGCTCTGAAACCATTCTGACCTCCAGGGGGCAAGTGTGGCTGTCTTCCAGGCCCCAGAGGGAAGCATTGTGCTTGAATGCTGGATGCTGGGCCCCTGAGAACCTGTGGGGCTCTGGGAGAATCAGGACAACTTCTATAAATGGTAAGGTTCCTGGGACATTGGGACCATGAAGAGCAAAAGATCTCCCCTTACCCTGAATGGATAGAAACTTCACCTGAGGCAGGAAAGGGTCAAGGTAACTGGCCTTTGGCAGGATGATTGATTATTGACAGGGAGGGATATTATGGGGTGTAACACTGGAGTGACACACAAATATACTCTGACACAGTTGCTCATATTCAACCAACAAGGACCTACTGTATAGCACAGGGGACTCTGCTCAATATTATGTTAACAACCTAAATGGGAAAAGAATTTGAAAAAGAATGGATACATGCATATTTATAACTGAATCACTTTGCTGTACACCTGAAACTAACACAACATTGTTAATCAACTATACCCCAATATAAAACATTGTTAATCAACTATACCCCAATATAAAAAAAAAACACTCAAGAAATATTAACTAGGCACCTACTATGTGCCAGGCCTTGATCTTATTATTGAGAATCAGTAGTGAGCAAAGAGCAAAATCTGGCCCTTATGATGCTTTTGTTCCAGCGGGCTAATGATTTATGAAGGTTCATGGAATTTATATTCTATGTCCTCGTATTTTAGGGGTACTCTAATGCTGAGAGTAAGCTATCCTATTTGGAGCTCTCTAAAAAATTGTGATATTGGTGGCATTCAATAGTTGGAGTGACACAGGCAGTGGCGGTTAAGATCTCCGAAGAGAGAAAAGCAGGAGAAATGGCCATTGAAGCCCATCATGGCATGGCAGTCATGACAAGTCATGACAGACGGGCACTGAAGAGCTTCTCATAGCCAGGATGAAACTGGTCCTTGGAGCACAGAGAAGCCCTCGGCAGGAAGGGAGCAGCTGGGTTTGCTTATTTGTTGTCCCTGCATACAGTGAGGTGAATTCTCCCTGATCCTCACTCTTGCTTCCAGACCAGTTATAATTTTGCCACCCTGAGAGGTACCAACATTCAATTCTGCCAGCCTGCTTTCCTTCTCAACTTTACATCTGCCAGCTGGGTACCCAACATTCAGGGCAGGCTGTTACTGGTGCCCTTGCTCCTTTGTTCTCACCACTTCCCACTTCTTCTTTCTTATTGTTGTAGATGTGATTTGTTGGGTAACGCAGAAAGAGGGTGTGCTGGGACCAGTCAGGAAGTGGGGTCTCCAGGGGGTGCTGAGAAAGGATCAAGGCCCAGAAGAGTAATCATTAGTGCCCTGTCCCTCTCACTGCACTTAAGCAACCTCTTCTCAAACCACCCTCTGAGTGTTCTTATCTCCCAGAACTCTTCCTCTGATATTGAAACCACTTACTCCCCTTATTGACCACAACTAGTTTTCCTTTGCTCTTGCTCTACTACTTGAGTGGAGTCTTGGATGGCATCACATATCTTTGTTCTCTCAAGTACACTAGTTGATAACCAATCCCCTCTGGCCCAACTTTACTTCTTTCCTACTCAGCATAGACCTTGTGTTAGAACAATTCAGCTCATTGTTATAAGAGAAAAAATAAACCCCTTTTAACTTAAGCTATTGTTGTTACATTATGTTACTTGCAGTCAAATACTTTCCTAACCAATGTATCTGATCTCCCTGCTTCTTTTGGTTTTTGATGTTGCTATGCTGTAGCTGCTAAGAGTTCCCATGTATCTCCTCTAATAATACACCTTCTATAGTTTATGAGACTGCCAGAGCTGGAAGAGCCCTTAGAAATCAACTTCCAGTCTCCTAGCTTTACATACGGTAAACTAAAATGCACAGGGGGAGAGAAACATGGAGAGTTGGTGGGACAGCCAGGCCTGGAGCTCAGAAATCTTAGAAATGAGTTGTGTTCAGTGCCAGCCATCTTTCTATTTCCTTTATTTAAAATAATAACAGTGGTTGAGGGTGTGAAGAGAATCCCTGCTCTCTTCCTTATGGCCACAATGCTACATTGTGGACACACACTGAGTGTAGCCATGTGCCTTGAGGCTCTGACCATCTTGTGGAAAAACAGACCTTGAAAGCATGGGCGGTGATCACCACCTTGGAGAGGGGGAGGCCCCAGGCATTCGCTCACTGTGTTTTTCTCTCCGCTCCTCTAAACTGCTTTCCTGGAGACAGATTCAGCTGGTGCTCAGGGTCTTGGAATTCAGTACCCCAGAGCAGCATTCAAGCGTGAGCTCGGTGACCACAATCTTACAGGCCCCATGAGCCCAAGCTAATTAACTAGGAGAGTTACACACACAGGAAACATGCTGCTCACCGGCTGTCCTGTTCTTTTTGTCTCTCTCTCAATCTTGACTACTGTTAAGTCCCATTTAAGCATTCAATCTTACTTTTCTCTCCTCCATTTCCATCTGTATGTGTAACATCTTAGACACAGCCTTCACTCTTTGGACACTGAACACTTAGCAGTGACTATCATCTTATTAATTTGATTTCTATAAATCCCAGCCTCAGGTTAAGGCTTTGAGAAGCCTGCTTCTTCTTCCAGGAAGCCTCTCCTTATGTCTTTTGGCTGTTCAGTTAGTGCTATTCCAGTCTCTGCACAAACAGCACCTACTTGGGCAGGACTTTGCCCATGCCCCCAACCCCCATGCTGCCCGCCATTCCTAGCAAGGCCACTTCTTTCCCTGCTCAGTCTAGATGTTTTATTTCCTTCATAGTAATTGGCACCAGTGGAAATGATCTTATTTTTGTATGTTTACTTGTTTAGTTTCCACTTTTCTTGTTAGAATGCAAGCATCTCTTCTAGGGCAGATGTATCCATCCTGGTGCTTCCCAGTACCCAAAACTGTGTCTGGCTTGACATAGACATCAAAAAGTTGCTTGTAGAACTAAAGCAGACTGGAGAAAATGGGATTTTGAAATGAGCCTGTTCCATATCATGGGTTGCCTGTGCTGTGGGTATAGGGCAGCCATCAAACACCAAGGACCAGCCCACACACCAGCTCTTAGTCTTAGGTGCCCAGTACAATAAAGGACGTTATGCAGTGACTTTTCTCTAACCCCCTTCCTTCCCAGTGTTCTCTTCCACACACTTGAGTTATCAGATGTAACTTACAGATGTTAAAGCAAGGCTTTTTATATCCATTCCCATCCAAAGAGTGGTGGTTTTTTTTGGTTCCTTTTCTAGGATTGGGGAGATCTCTTTTAAAATCTTGATTAGAGGTGCATGCTCTCACTTGCTGGTGGCTAATCCCACCTCCGCCTGATTGAGCTCTTTTGAGAAAGCATTTCTCCTTCTCCCCTTGATCTGCCTGCCCTGTAAACCCTCAGACAGAGTCCCCATGATTCTCCTTGAGAAACCATAACTTCTTGCATGCCTCCACAGATGTCTGGGTGGATTTCCAACTTGGCTGCACATGTCCCCTTGTATTAAACCCAGTCTCTTCAGTGTGAGCTCTAAGAGCTACCTCTCTCCACACCCTTACTTCCCCAGCCCAATTTCACCATGTACCCACCTCTCACCATTTGCAGCTCTCCTAAAATGCTTCCTGGTCCTTGTCTGCATGCCTCAGCCTCCATGCATTCCACTCACTGCCCATCATAACAACCTGCAGAGAACCATCTTGGCCTCTCCTTATTATGACTTTCCCCCTCATCCACAAATCTGTACTCAAAAATTCATCCTGTGGGAGAGCTTTCTCGATTCTCTCTCTCTGACTCTCCCTGCTTGACTAATTCCAGCGACCTCTCCAACGTATCTGTCTGTCTGCACAGAGCTACCTCAACAGGGTACCAACGTGCCCAGATGTGGGTGGGGACCAGATTTTGGGTCCCCACTTAACCTTCTTATTTGATGACATTTTCTTCTAGGTAAGAGATTTGATTTTCTGAGTCTGGGATGGCAAGATGTCCTTTTTTTTTTTTTTTTTATTAACTAATCCCCTTTCTCTTTAGTGGACATCAGAGTGGAATATAAATAGGAAGACCGTAAATGAGTAATCATCATAATCCCAGGCTTTATTCCTCGTCATCATTTTTGCCACTGCTGATCCGCTCATCCTCTCCATAGTCCTGTGGCTGACAAGCTGCCACTCAGAGAAATGAACTTGGGTCAGACAGTAACTCTTCTTCTTAAGGCAACCCAGCACAGCTTGGCGGGAGGGGGCAGAAAGGGGAAAGAGCCTCTGCCCTCAGGGGTCTTACAGTTTATGAGAAGAGGAATCAGCAAGCAGACAAAGGAAAACACATAAGGGGGCTGTAGGGAATGGCTTGAAACCCGGAATCTTGGCTCTTGGATCTTTGTTTCACCAACCATTGACTCTCCTGGCAACTGTCTAGGAATATTTCAGCGTCACTTGGGTAGAGCCCGAGAATGAATCAAACGTCTCTTTTCATAGACCCACCGGGCTGGGCCGCGAGCTGTGAAGGTCATTCTGTCCATTCCCTTGCTCCTAGGCCAGACCACATCAATTCAGCCTGCCTAGTCAGGGGCATCTCCTGTTTCCAAACCTCACTGGAGACAGATCCTACCCAGCTCTCTCTGTCTGCTCTTCCTGCCCGGTGGTTTTGAGCCTTGGTAACGAATGACTGAGACAGTTGCATTCCTTGGACAGCCTCATAGATTTGTCAAGCACTCTCAGGGAGGGAACGCAAGGGGATCTAGAGGCAAAGGCCTGTGTGGGTCTGCTGAGCCATACTCAGCTTTTCCATTGGGCCTCTCAACTGTATTCTCTCTGTGCTCCAAAGTGGGGAGGTGGGTCCCATTTGCAAGGAGATGAATGCTTGTGTTTGACTTATTGCTCTATCAGGGCCTAGAAGCCCTGGCAGAGAATATGTCTCTTTAATTTGGAAAGAAAGAGGACTTTGAATTCCACCTGCTTGCTCAGTCTTCAGCACATCTTCTTCTACCTTACTTCTCTCTTCTCGCATCTCTCAGGTGTCAGAGGAATGAAGGGGCAACACGGGGTTGCAGGACTTACTGATTGCCCTGTCCTTGCTTAGGATGCCGCAGTTTTGATGTCCTACAGGACAGGGTGCTGTCAGCTGATACTGCTTCAGAGGCTCTGAAAGGAAGAAGTGGTCTGGGTGAAGAGGTGACATCAAATGAACAGAGTGTTGATGGAAGGCTAGGATTTATGTATTTTTAAAAACAGACACCTCTGTATAGCACAGGGAACTCTACTCAATACTCTGTAATGACCTATATGGGAAAAGAATCTGAAAAAGAGTGGATATATGTATAACTGATTCACTTTACTGTACACCTGAAAAAAACACAACATTGTAAACCAACGATAGTCTAATACAAAACAAAACAAAACAGATACCTCTGTTGGATACTATATGTCTTTGCTATGGAAAATTACATTCCTTCCAGATCACTTTAGCTTTTCCCATTCCGAAGAGGGACATTGTAGAGCTGGGTGGTCAACTGTATAGCTACTGATGGCAAAAAAGAAGTCATGGCCATCACACATGCTGTTTCTTCTGCTGGGACGTGTTCTTCACCCTCACCCCTCCACCACACCTCTAGCCATGGCTGGCCTCACTGCCTTGGAGCCTTCAGATCTTACAAAGATGCTTTTTCTTCAGCCCAGGTAGCTGCTTCTCCTACGTGCTGCCATTTCAGTCCCATAAAAGAAGGGCTGGGAGAAAGTAGTCACACAGAAACCAAGAGGGGAGGGGACTTTAGGAAAGAAGTGCCTCAATGAAGTCATTAAGAGTTGAGGAGTTTAGATTGAGTTTATAATTCAGCAGGAAATCAGTAATTTCTTTGAGAGAAATTTCAGGGTTTATAAAGTCACAAACTGGACTATAGAAGGTTGAGAGTGAATGTGAATAAATTGTAGACAGTGCATTCAGACAACTCCTTCAAGAAATGACTTGTGAAAGAAAAAGGGCACAAAGGCAGTAGCTAATGAGGGATACGTGAAAAAGGAAGAAGACTTATTTAGGTATTTTTAAGATGGAGGTGACTTGAGAAACCTGTAGTCTTGGGATAGGCGATATTTTGTATATTCTCTATTTACCACATCCAGATCCACTCTTTACCCTTTTCTACCCTGCTGTGTGCCTTGAGAGGCTGACCTTTTGTGACTATGTTAAGGGGCCTCTTGTGATCTGGCTTCCAGTTGGGTTTGGCCAATGGGAAGCACCAACAAGAGATCAGAGACAGGGAGAAGGAGTTTGGGGTATCTGCTCCCTTGCCCCTGTCCTTGCCTGGCTAAGGTTTGGCAGTGCACCATGATTCTCTATTAAAGGACACAACTCTTGCCAAGCAGCTCTCTCCTGTAGCTACAGCTCTAACTTTCTACTAGTTCTGTTAACAGCTTCCTTTCTCTTTGCTTCTTTAAGCCTAGGGTGGTATTGGGTTCCTGCTGTTGCTAGTCTTGGGAGCTTCACCAATCCCTTCTGATTTTCCTTAACTCTGACCACACCCATGAAAGAGTTCCTTTATTAAACTCTCGTGAATTACCCCATTTGAGTATGTCATCTGTTTCTTGCTGGGGACTTGACTGGAAAAGGTGGGGAGGTGATTAAAGACTCTGTTTTCATTATAAGGCTCCAGAGAATGCTGAGAACATGGAGCAAACACACTAGAAAGATTGTAACAATAGAGCTTGAAAAACAATAGAAATGGGGGAATTTTATTCAGAATGGTATTGTTGGTTCACATCTTGAGGGCTTCACTCTGCTTGGATACATCACAGTGATCAATAAAATACCAGACATGTAGATGTGGCTGAATCTCCAGCCTGGTGAAGCCACAGGTCAAAAAAACAGGCAGAGACAGCTGCATATTCAATACGGCTAGTGAAATAATGAGTATAAAGAGCCTTATCTCTGCCTTGGTTATCAAGTCATAAAGAGGCTGGAGGAAATTCAGCAACCTGAGTCTATAGCTTATATAAAACTACATGCCTAAGGAAGCAGGAGAAGACAAAACTGAGTTAAGACCTGGGTCAAGACACCTACTGGATTGAAGATTAAATCTGTAATAACCCTAATTTCACACAAAGATGGAAATTCCAAGCTGCCCATATATAACCTGGTTCTGAAATGGGCTCATACAAGGTGAACCTGTGAACCAAAATTCTAAAATACATGAGGAATATTAAGATAGGTACCTAACAAAATAAAAAATAGAAAAATAACTTAACCTCAGGTTAAATTAAAATAATAGAACAATCTGAAATGCTTTAAAAGTAAGTCTGTTTAGGATTGTCAAAGAGATAAAGGAATAATAAAAACAATAAGAAAAAAACTGAAAGGTCAAACAAAGAATGATGAAAGAAGCAAAAATTAGATTCATGTAAGATGATATTTAAACAATCGTAAACTGTGATACTAAAAATATAGCATTTTATAATATTGAAAAAAATTACTCAACAAATGGAATAAACTGTAAGCTAGGTACTGTCAAGAAGAGAGTATGTAAATGGGTGTGATGGTTAATTTTATGTGTCCACTTGACTGGGCCATGAGGTGTCCAGATATTTAGTCGAAAGTATCCTGTGTGTTTCTGTGAGAGTGATTTTGAATGAGATTAGCATTTTAATCAGTAGAGGAAAGCAAATTGTCCCCTATAATATGGGTGGGCCTTATCTAGTCACTTGAAGTCTTGCATAGAAGAAAAAGTTCAACCCTCTCCCAAGTAAGAGGGAATTCTCCAGCAGACTGTCCCTTGGACTTCCTCTGCACCACTGGCTCTTCTCAAGCCTGCTGGGTCTCAAGCCTGCTGGCTCACACTGCAGATTTGGATTTACCAGTCTCCATAATTGTGTGAACCAAATCCTTATAATCTCTCTTTATCTATCTATCTATCTATCTACATGCTATTAATTCCGTTTCTCTGGAAAATTGACTAATACAATGGAAAAATAAAACTTAGGGAAATAAACAAAATATAGATAGAATGAGAAATTATACACACATATACAAACATATGACAGACAGTTAAGAGGCATAGAAAATGGATTGAGAAGCTACAACATATGTCTGATTAGGAGTTCCAGGAAAGGAAAAATACAGAGAATGATAGAAATTTTGAGAAATAAAGTCATGAATCCTTAGGTTAAAAGTTCACATAAAGTGCAAACAGAACATATAAAAGTGAAATCACATCTATTTATGCAGTAGTGAAGCTGTAGAACATAAGAAATAAATACTAAAAGCTGACCTACAAAGGAATACCAATAAGATTGATGAAAGAATGGTCATCAGCCATGCCACATGAGACCTCTATACAAATGAGTTAATATCTTCAAAGCACTAAGGAAAAAAAGTTAACCTAGAATTCCATACCCACCTAAATAATTATTCAACTGTGAGGGCAAAACAAGGACACATTCAGCTACATAAAGAACAACTCGTGGGCCCATGTATGTAGTTCAAAAAGGAGAAAAGTGAAATTAGAGGGAAGAATTGGAAACAAGATAGAAAGAGTTGTAAAGTATTTCAGTAAGTCCATTAATTACTAACAGTGTAAAAATAAATTTTGCATTAAAAACGTGGGGATGTAAGTCTAGATAATAAGCACCAAAGAATGTTGGTGGTGGGAGTGCTGAGCAGTTAGAACACACTGACGTCCTTGTCTTGTTTGAGAGGGTGCTAGAGATAATGAGCAAATTTAGATCTTAGAAAAAACGTGTATATTAAGTATGTGTATTAAAAATGTATGAGTGACCATTAGAACAGCAGAAATACAACCTAACTTCTAAACCAGAAGCCAAGTGGAGAAAAGGTGGTGGAGGAGGGAAGAATAGCTACCGCTATATTAATACAACTGAAGGCAGGGAAGGAGAAAAAAATGAGGATTTTAAAAAGAAGCATGAAAAGAGCAAATGCAACATTAGTGAAAATAAACATTGATTTTGAAAAGAGCAAGCTCCAGAATCTTACATACATTATGACACCACTTACCTTTAAAGTTACCAAACACACGAAATAATAATAAATGCTTGCTACAAAAATGTACTAAAAATATAAAAACCTGTGCAGGTGGGATACGTATATTTAAGAGAGTGGTTACCAAAAAGGAGAAGGTAAGGAGGGAAGGGGGTTTCAGCTGTACCTTTAATGTTTTATTTATTTTTTAAAAGGCCTGAAATACACAATGATATTAACGTTTAAAAAGTACATGTGATGGTACAAGTGTGTGTATGTTTTATCATTCTTTATGATTTTCTCTATCATGAAATATCTCATGATGTTTTTTTAAGTTGGTTTTTTTTTTGTTTGTTTGTTTTGCTGCACTGTGTGGCATGTGGAATCTTGGCATGCGGGATATTAGTTCCCTGACCAGGGATAGAACCTGTGCCCCCTGCGGTGGAAGCGCAGAGTCTTAACCATGGGACTGCCAGGGAAGTCCCAATATCTCATGATTTTTAAAGAGAAACAAATGAAATGTAGAACTATATGGCTGCAGAAACAGGTTTAAGACCAGTATGGTTTGATGGCAATGGGGGATTTCCTTACACCCGAGAAAAGACTTGCAAAGGATTCCCAAGGTCACAGCCAGGTAGATACGGGCTGAGTCTGTAGATCAAGTAACTTTGTACTCACTGAGGTTTTGCCTCAGTCTGTTAAGAGCTAGGAAAGTATAAGAAGTGAGTTACAGGTAATCTAAGGGTCAGTTTAGAACAAGAAGTAGCACAGAGAGTGGTTTGGTCTAAGGGAAAACCAGTAAGGGGTTATTTAACTCTCTCAACCATACACTTGAGGTGACTGTAGACTTTTTACCTAGTGTTCACTGAGTACTTGTTATGCTCACGTCACTCTGTTAAATGCTTGACTTGTATTATCTTATTTAATCATGTTCAGTCCATGAACAGGTAAACAATATTTTTATTGACTGCTTCATTAAGAGGCAGTAAAATGCGTAGTTAGGTCATGAACTCTAAAGACTTAGATCACAGCTTTGCTCCTTATGAGCTGTGTGACTGTGGCAGCTCACTTAACTTTTCTGTGCCTTAGTTTCCTCATTTTAAAGTGAGAAAAATAATAGTACCTACCTCACTGCATTGTGTGTAGATTAAGTGTAGAGACATATGTGAAGGCTTAGAAGACTGGTTGGCATATAATCACTATATAGGGGGTTGTTATTAATTATTGCTATTTTGGATGAGAAAATAAAGGTCCAGAGAGACAAAGTAACCTGCAAAAATTCACAGCTAGTTAGACATTGTGGTATCTGGGTAAGACTGCAGTAGAATCCAGTAGCTTAGTTAGCCCAAGGATGAGAGCATACAGTGAGGGTTGTAGACCAGAAAGAAGGTAAGAACCAGAACCTTGTTGATGTCACTGAGCTCTGACTTAGCCAATCTTGGAATTTCTCTGCCCAGGGACTTTTATTATGGGAGATAACATGTTTTTTTTAATTGTTCAAACCAGTTGAGATGTATTCTTGCAGCTCAAAGCACCCAAATCAATTCAACTACCATATTAAAGTCTTTCTATTTAACATGGGGGAGAGAAAGACATTGTGCCATTGGATCTTTGACCATTGAAGGGCAGCCCCAGATCTATGTTTCTGCCCCTGAGAGTAGGAAGTGGGGTGTGGGAGCACAGGATGACAGTGGAACTTCCTTTCTCACACACCAAACTAGAAAAGGCCATTCCATGAACTGGGTCATGAGCTGCAGGAGAAGCAGAGTCCCCCCAGCTCTTTAAACTGAACAGCTCCTGTAACAACTAAACAAGCAGGAATATGGGGGTTCAGGGGGGATGACAATGCTTCCTACTTAGATTAAGATGCATGAAAGTAATAAAAACCACCCCAAAGGGACTGTGAAAAGAGGCCTTGGGAAGCACATCTAAGAGAGTGAAAAGGAGGGAGAACAGAAGGAACCCGTGGCAAGAAAATCTTCCAGAACAAATGATCATCCAAAAATAATGAGAGCAAAGTTCAAAGAAGTAACTTAAACCAAATATTGCAGGGGAAGGCTGAGCCAGCAAGGGGCGGGCTCACTCTGCAGGGAGCAGGGAGCAGCAAGGATGGAGCTGAGCAGAGTTCAGCTTAGGACAGCCCATGGGTCAGAACTGAGAAAGGCGCTCATCTGATGGCCTGGAGATCCCACAGCCCAGGTCAGTGAAAGGGGTGGGGGTAGATGGTGTGCTAGAACATCCCCTGCAGCCAGGGGATTGGGTCATGGTCTCCACACCCACCACGGGCAAGGCTGCTGGAGTTTGCAAAGCTTGTCCCATCTGGGTGGGCTTGCTGTCCTTGCAAGAGAGAGCCCCTGAGACCAGGCAAATGATGAAACCTTACCTGCTCAGAGCCAAGCTTCTTGTAGGCCCTATTTTACATTTCATTTCAGCAAAGAATTACAGGGATGCCAGGGATGGTGGATGCTGAGCTCATTAACTGCATGCTTAATTTTGGACTCAGGCTCCTGCTGATCCTAGATTCCAGGTAATTTCCCAGCAGCTTAGTGTCAGAGCATACATCTGGTTCATTTGTGTATTCTGCATGTGGATATGTGTGTGCATGTACACAGTGGAAAACATATTTCTATTTATATCTATTAACCATAGTCCCTATTCCAAATTTAAACTCCATATCTTCTACCACAGCTTTTTTTTTTTTTTTGCGGTACGCGGGCCTCTCACTGTTGTGGCCTCTCCCGTTGTGGAGCACAGGCTATGGACGTGCAGGCTCAGTGGCCATGGCTCACGGGCCCAGCCGCTCCACGGCATGTGGGATCTTCCCGGACCGGGGCACGAACCCGTGTCCCCTGTATCGGCAGGCGGACTCTCAACCACTGCGCCACCAGGGAAGCCCTACCACAGCCTTTTGAGCCATAACACTGAGTTAACACAAACAAACAAAATTAATGTTTTCACAATTATTGAGGATTTAAAGAGGTAATGAAACAAACAGAGAATTCAAATTCCGAAATAGCCCTATAAGGTCTCCTTTCTATGTGCCTCCCTTGATTAGGATCTCTGATATTTATTCTGTGATAGAGGACAAAACTGAACTATGTATCATGGTTACCAATTGATGCACACTGCGCTCACATATACAAAGGAAATGTGGCTCATGTAGTTTTTCAAATTCTTCTGTGACTGATCTTATATGAGTCCCTATGGCACAGGCTAATGGGAACGCAACCTTGCCACCTAGTGATAGCTCAGTCTCCTCCAGTTAAGTAACACTTATCCCAGAGAGACTCAGAGCTGTTTGGAATTCTCCTCCTTCCACTGTGCCTCTCCAGGGTGGCACCTGGTGGTTAAGGGGAAGTTAAGGAGACTTCATGGGAGAAGAAAAGGAGGGCATTCTGAGCCAAAATGATATCATGGATTCCCACTACTCTCCACTGTGGTGTAGATGGTCTGGACTTGTCCCTGGATTGGTGACCCTTGGTCTCAAGTGGCCTATGGGGCCAATGTGGCACCTTCTCAACCCTCTTAGCCTTCTCAGCACCTCCTTGGCCTCTCTCTGGAACATTTGTGAATTTCTGGGTATACTGCTCACCACCAGGGTTCTGGGTAGTGGGAGAAAAAGAATGCTATGGGCTTTCCTACCTAGGCACTTCCCTGCTGCACTGCTAAGCTATTGCCCAGGACACACTGACTCTGGTTTTGTGAGCAGCTCTGCCAAGAGGCTCACATGCTCCTCCAGGCTGTGCTTGGGGAATGGTGGCCCTGGTCCCCTACCCCAAATGTTGTCAGGTTCCTTCCATACCTACCTAAAAGTTTCCACCGTGTCTCCTCTGGCCTTGGGGTTCATCCCAGGAGTGGAAAATAAGGACATGCAAGTCTGATCTCTTTGCCCTACTTCTGTCTTTCTTTTCTCCCACTTGGGACATGCAGGTAATTTCCCTTCCACTCTGGTCTGCAGGGTACAGTGTGTTTGGAACATTCCTCTACTCTCTTCCCACCTCAGATGTTCTTTGTCCTTTCTTATTTTCTGAGACATAAAGGCAAACACAGTGCAAAGAATGAGAACTTGTTTTCACGGATAAGTGTACATTACTTTTGAAATATTTAGAAAAATGTAGCAATTACATTAACATATATAGACCCTTGAGGTTGGCTGGATCCCTGTACAGACAAGGAGCTTAATAAAGGCTGCTTTCTGACTGAGAAGGGAAGGGAAGGGGGAAGAGATCAGACTGCATTTAGTAACATCTTTAAGATTTCTTCCAGTTTCTTTTCTCTCTGAAATACAGGACTCTCGACTGCTGGTACTTTCTTTTAATTCCAAAATAGCACACACATCTTCATCTCTTACTCTCCCTCATGGTACTATAGGAGGTTCCCAGGATCAATCACCCCATGGATTAATTTCTAGGCATCACATGTGCAGGGTGGCATGAATGAAGATGCCTGCAGGAAAGACTCTGCTTTTTTTTTTTTTTTAATTCAGAAAAGTTAAGAGGTAATATAATATACACATACATCTACCCACTCATATTTGAAATGTTTACTTGCTGTCACTTTGCCTTCAGATAGTTTTTAAATATGTGTGTGTATAAATGATCTTACAGTTAAAGTTGAAAACTACTGGACTTTATTCTTCGTTCCCATCCCAGTCCCCTCCCTTTCTCTCCAGAGACAGTCGCTATCAAGAATTTGATGTGTATAAATCAGCTATACTCCAATAAAAAAAAGGAATCTGATGCGTATCATTCTGGTCCATGTTTGTATTAGCTTATTACAGGTTTACATATCAGACAATAGACAGCATTGCTTTATATGTTTAAAAATTTTCCCTAAATGATTCAGATCATGTGCATTGTTGTACAACTCATTTTTTTTCAGTTAACAATGTTTTTGAAATTTATTCTTTTTATGCATGTGTGCCCAGTTCATTCTTTTTAAAGTTGCAAGTATTTAATTTGTGAATCTATCACATAGTATTTATTAATTTTCCACTGAAAATATGAGGTTTTATCCATCTTTTCTCCTGGTATTTTATTTAAATAATAGGAACTACTGGCTCATCCTAATGCTTTCATTTCAGGCCAAAATCGGCCAGAAGACTTTGTTATCTAATCGTCCACCGAGCTACTGTCAGCCAGCAGGTATTTGAGCATCCACATGGGCTCCACACAGTTATAGACTGCATATCCCCGGACCTCTCTCTGACTCAGTTCTCTCATCTGGAAAATGGGATAATTGTTTCTATCTACTTGAGCTGTTGTGAATCTTGTGTTAATGATAGAGTATACAGTAATTAATACCTGGTGTAGAACTAGAAGTCAGGCACCTCCTGACACCCTGGCTGATTTTCTTTCAGAGACATTCTCTGCCTGTGTTATCATGGTAGGTAAAACCCTGTCTCAAATAGTTTATGGTCTGTGAGGACACAAGTCCAACCCATGGGAGGCAGGGGCAACAGGCAGAGGCAGTAGGCTGCCGTGGTAAGTGCTGGGCTAACAACGCCAAATGCTATGAGGACTCACAACTGCTGTCAGCCAGCCCCTGTACTCTGGATCGCTCTGAAGCACAGCCTCGCAGGGCCTGCTTGGACCTGCTCCAGTTCAGCTGCCTGCAGGAGCGAGGACTCACAGCCCTTGCTCAGGGCCTATTTGCACAGCTCTAGCCAATCAGAGCTCTGTTGCTACGCGGCCCCTGCAGGCAGCGCCTTCTCTCCAGCTCTGCTCACAGGCATCCTACTGGCCACAGACATCCCTTTGCTGTTTTTGTTCGCACTGATTTTTTTAAAAGCACCTGATACATACTTTTCATTGTTTTCCTCTTTTTCTTATTCCATTCAACCCCCACTGAAAGCCCTACTACACACACACACACACACAGACACACACACACACACAGACACAGGAATCAAACTCAGAATCATTAACAAAGAAACCTTGGTCTAACACAGAAAACAATCTCTAAATAGACTCTTACTCCAAGCTTGTCAATACGGGGAAAATCTACTCTTTCTGATATTTGGGGACACTAATTAAAAGGTTACCCCATTGCCACATATTTAACTTCCCACTCTTTCTGCCCCCCAGGAGTAGAGAAGTCAACAAGAGAGAGATGATAAGGTTTCAGACAGCCCACCTCCCACCCTTTATTACCACCTCTCCCAAGAGTCCAACCACAAAGCTAGCGCGACTAGACACAACTCACCAGCATGGCGGGGTTTAGGACTCTGCCTCTCTCCTCTTGTGAGAGGACATTTAGATGTTGTCTGCTCTTCTCCCCTCCCTTCTCTCTCTGATAAAAGAAAGGGCAAGCACATTCTTGAGAAAGAAGGGGCTGCATGCAGCAGGGGTCATGACAACACCTGAGCCCCCTGGTAAGGGAGAAATGGCGGAGAGAGGATTGAGAGACAAAGATGGTGGGATCAAGTGGTGTGGATGAAAGGGAAAGTTCTCCTGAGGTTGGAAAGTACGAGGGTCAGGGAGTTTGAGATGGTAAAGAACAGGAGAAGATGAGGACTTTAAAAACAATCTTGCTTTATATTCTTAAACCTCCTGAAATATTAAGAGAGAGATGTGAGTAAAGGTTGGAAGACCTGTGTAGCTGTGGTGTTTTGAACTCAGTACTGCTCTGGCACTGAACACTTTTTAGCTTACTTACTCTGACACCTACCTACTCCAGTTTTTAGGTAATTTTATACAAACATACATACATAAATAAATGTCAACAAAATAAGGGTTAATATTTTAATATTAACATGCCTATACGTGGTACAGGGCAGGTTTTTTGTGAGGAGACTAATTTTCTAGAAACCTGGCTAAAGCAAGTTATTAGACTGTTATTACTAAAAGAAAAGGGGAATTAGGCAGAAAGCCAGACTACCTTCCTTCCATTGGGTTTTCTCCAGAGATCGAATCCTTCTAGTCTCTTCCTTACACTTTTCTCTTACTGGGTAGCTCTCTGCCAGGGGAGTTTTAGTGCTGCTTATACAGCAAGCACAATGCAAAAGCTTCAAAGCAGAAATGTAAATAATAGTTAAAACACTTGGTGAGTTCTGATTTTATTTTTAAAGAACATAGCTTAAAGACACATGTAAAATACAAGCGGTAGCCTGAAAAGCCACAGTCTAAAATAAATAAAAGTTTTAAAAGATACTAATTCTCATATCATAAAGTTTAGCAACTCCTTTCTCCCACCCCTCTAAACAAAGAGGGTTCTTTTAGGAATTAATGTCTTATGTGGAAAAGAAACATTCTTCTGCTATTCAGCAATTCCTTAAGTTTCATAATAGCCTTTTTCTTCTTCTACATTCAAGCAAAATTAATCCTTTTGATTTTTTAAAAGTAAAAAGTAATAAGATCTCATTTTTAAAAAATTATACTTATCTCCATACACTGAGAGGAATGATTCTTACCTAATATTGATAAGGGCTATTTTAATGATGAAATACTAAGGAGGCTTTTTTTTTTTTACTTCTTTTGTACTTTTCAGTGTTGTGTGATTTTAAAAATAAAGACTGTGTATTCTTTTCTATAATAGTAACATAATTTTCTTAAAAAGGAAGAAGAAATTAGTGTCTTGAGAAGTAATTGAAAGTCAATGACTTTTCCCTGTAGATTTCATAAGGGTTTGTGTGTGTGTGTGTGTGTGTGTGTGTGTGTGTGTGTGTGTGTGTGGTGGGGAGAGCAGTGTTTCAGTGCATTTGTTCCCAGGAGACACTGTGGTGTCAGAGTTCAATGGAATGAGGGCCTGACAAAGGGGGCAGAAGTACTGAAAGTGAGGAAAAATGGGGACCAGGAAGGTTAGCCATGACTAGCAAAGACACACAATGAAATTTTCAGAAAGGTCAAGGCCTCAGAAATTACAAAGTTATCCATCCCCTTGTTTCTGAATTGAATGATCCTGGCCCTGGCAAATTTAGGTGGGCACTCCAGCCTAGGCTGAGTAAGCTTTGAGAGGGGGTGGGAGAGGAGACTGGAGAAGCAGGTGAGTGGGTTCCCTACTGTCAAGGTGCAAACAGGGAACAAACAGCCTTCCTATACCTAGGTTGAACCAGAGGAGGACCAGAGGCCTGGAGGTGCTTCTTAATAGCCAGCATTTCTCAGAAACACAGCGGAAGTCTCCCAGACAGGACAGACAAGCTGGCATCCCTTTCTGAGAATCAGAAGGAGGGGAAAGAGTGAGGCAGGCCTAGCCAACATACCAGGGACAGTGGTGAAATCTTGGGAATCTGGGGGGTCTGCCAGCCATGCTTTCCACAGCCACTTGGACAGCAGCTCTCAATGTCCTCACCTGGAGAACCCGCATGAACTTGGCTGCCAGACCATAAAGGGAAGTCTCTGGACTGAAGGACCAACTGCCCCTTGTAAATTCCCTTACTGGTGCCAGCTCCTAATTGTAGGGATCTATGCAGGTCTGGACCCCTCTGCAGGGGTCCTAGGACCCTTAGGAGGGTCCATTCTTTTCCCTGTCATCCTATGTTACCCTCTCTTCTTTGTCTGTTCCTCCTTTCTTGCCAGACACACTCTTCCTCACCCATCAATACCCAAATCACACTTGTATCTGGTGTAACTAAGTGCTCAGACTCATAACTGAAATCCAGTTCCCTCAAGGTCTCTAGATCACCAGTCTTCCTCTTTTACCCCAACTCCTCATAACCTACAAAGAAGAAAACAAACAACACATGCAAACAAAAAATCAACAAAGAACAGAAGGGAGATTTCCTGGCCTTGGGCTGGAGGCACAGCAGGAAGTTGTAGCCACACAAACTATGCTCTGTGGCCAGAGTCATGCGTCATGACCTTTAGGTTGAGCAACCCAAATGTAGCATGGGGGTGTTGAGGTGCTGAAATACACTCTCTTGCCCTCTAGTAGGTCAGTCCTTGGCTGTAATATAATTTAGTATAGTTTTATAGATAGAAAATTCCAGAGAGTAGCAATCTTCTCTGTGTTATGCAGCCAGGAGTAAGTAAAACAAGGAGAAGTGACGTATGCCTAGACCCAATTATTTGACATCTCAAGACTTTTCCTTTATGGTTTGTGGTGGCTTAGCTGGGATGAAGGTCCAGCAATGGGGAACTAGACTGAAAGACCCTATTCTCTTCAACTGTCTTATTAAGTTACATTAAATTTTCCTAGCTCATTACCTGAGTTTGGGATGTAAAGTAGAAAAAACACATTTTCTTGGAATTATACCTGAAACAGAAAGTAGAAATCCATGTTATGTTTGTGTTTCCCTGGTCTCAGGGTATCTGACCTGATTTCTTCTGCACCTAGTCTCTAATTCAGGACCATTTCCCTTTTCCTAGGCATGAAGTAACAACCCAGCCTATTCGTGTATCTTACTGGTAATTTAATGGACACTCCAGTTGATTCATTTTGCTCTATCACAAAATGAGCTTCCCACCAAGACAGAAGAGGAGATCATATAAATGTATATAAATTTACAAAAATAAAAAGAATACGTAAGGGTGATATAGTAGCATCTTCGAAGTAGCAGGACTTGCCATGACGTCATGGCAGCTTCTACCCACAGCCCAGACACAGAAAGGCCACTCATAAGGTGTGAAAGCAAAGTAGCACCCAGTCTCTTGGTCACCACCTAAGTGATCCACTAATGGGTGTTCTCTCTTCACTACAGGTGAATGTAGCTCAGGATAAGAAGCTTCAAAGACTTACCCAAATTCCTTATTGGTACTACTACATTTCACTCTGTAGTGTTATATAAAAATATTTAGCCAAACTCTTGCTTCATACATTCCAAGTGCCTAGCCAAGGACTCAAAGTTTGATTAGATGCCATGTACCCCCAAATAAATTTTATTTGATGTGCAGTTATATACTGAAATATGTTGTGTTCTATAGAAGTGAGAAATGTGAGAGAAAGAAGATGCAGAAGGATTGTGCTGTATACCTTGGATCAAATCAGTTTAGGAGTCATTTAGATGGATCAGAGTGCCCTAAACTAGATAAACAAATCAACCTATAAAACTCAGTCAAGAGTCTGTTAATAGAGAACTCTATTGATCATGATTTCCACATCAGTGCTGCTTAAACTTTCACTATTCCTCTCCTGGCCTCATCAAACTGGGGTGATATATGTGGGTCTTACTCTAAATTTACCCATGTGGAAGGAGAGACCTTAGAGGCTGGTGTATAAGGAAGTCTCCAATCTGGTGACGAGTGGAAACAGACCAACATCCTACTTTCCCATCCTCTTTTTCCCTTGACCTTGCTGCCCTACAATGAGATATCCCAAGAACCCATTGTCATCTCCTCTTTGTGGGACAAGCATGAGTCTATCTTGGCCCAGTACTCCCAAGGAAAGCAGAATATAAAAAAAAATTTCCTCTGTCTCGCCAGATGGCTTCAGGATAAAATTCTTCCCCGAACTAAATGTTAGAGTTCAGTTGAATGTTTCAGGGAGGGCAAGAAGAAACAAGGAGAAGTATTTAATCCTCCTCTTCCCCTAACACACCACTGCATCCAAGCTTGATGTGAGCAGGTCCTGCCAGGGCAGGCAAGATTGTTGAGCTGAAATCAAGAGGATGGGTCCTTGACAGAGTAGACCCTTTTAAGGATGAAGATTGGATGTGGGGGAAATACACAGTCCACAGACCTGAGGTTCCAGGCTGGATGTTCTCATTTTCCGTACTTGCTGAGGAGGTGGCAGGGCAAAATATGGAATAAACTGAAGAATGCTGAGCCCCATCCAACCCGTCTGGGAACCCACAGTGTAAAGTAATGGGGAAAATTACATTGGGACAGTCCAGACTTCTTGAGATCAATGCATACCTCTGCGCTTGCCTGCATACTTTGTACAACTTTTCATTTTGAAATAATGAACAGTTAGCATCAAGAATGTCTACTCATTCTTAAAATGTGTTGGAGAAACCAGAACTTGAAGCAGCCAGTGCAGGTGAGGGTGTGGATAATCAAGGAGAATAGCCTCCCAAGAGAAGCATGAAGGAACCGGATGTTTGGTCTCAAACTTTGTTATACCAAACACTTGGGTATTTATGCTTGGTTTTTGTAGTAGAGTTAACATTAAGTCCCTTGAGTTTGTTCATTCATAGGACATGCATTATGCTCCTATTTGACACCAAACAATGGGAAGGTCAAAAACGAATAAGACATGACTTTTGCACTTAAGGAATGCTAAAAATATTAACTTAGTCTCTGATCAAATGAGATTGAATTGCTGAATAATATTGAGAAACATTCAAGTACTTAAAAAGTAACAACACATACACGCAATTAGTGGCAAAATCTCCTTTTCGCACCTTTATCCAATGCAGCATTTACCTCTCCTGAGAATTTCCTGTTAGTTCTTGATTTGCCTACATCTAGTTAAGTTTATAAGTAGGATGTTAGAACAGACTGGAGACCTAGGATACTAGGTGCTACAATCCTCCCTTAGGTGATTCATGTAGTTGACAGAAGAGAGGCTCATAGAAAAGTGGATGAAACAGCTTCCTGAATGGCCTTTCAGATTCAGTGTCTCCCACTTCATAGGTTAACAGTATCTCCCACTTCATGGGTTAGCGGTTTCTAGGATAACTTGATTTTCATAAGGCAAAACTTCAATTGTAAAAATCTCACAAGTAACAGAAGACCTTCAATGGATCCCCAGTCCTATCTTGATCAAATGAAAATTGTCTAGTGAAAATGGATCCTTAGGGTTTCCTCACACGTCTTTATGCTTTCTCTGCTCTGTGCTTTCTCTCCTGAAATTGTTGTTGCCTAAAATAGTTATATTAACTACCCACTCTGAAGATCATATTTACTTTTCAAAACCTAATTTTCTTTTCCTGGGATTCAAATCTTTACTCCCTTTTCTTGATTCCCAATAGTATTATGTGCTTGCTTTGACATCAAAGAGCTTCATCTCAATAGGGATGATGTCTTATGTGTCATTGCTTGTTGTGGCATCTGACATAGAGCTTTGATCATCTATTTGCTCAGGAAATATTTCTTGAACAGAGATATCCATAGGCCCGCAGCTCATTGGTGGCAGGACCAAATTTAGAACTTAGGTATCTTTACTCTTACCCTTGTGCTTTCTCCTACATCCATTGACTCCTAGTTCATCGATTTGTAGGGCTCATTTGAAGTCCTGACCTATTCATCCCATTGTCTATATTTCTTGATTTGAGAAACCTACTAGTTTAAGATTCTTTGGAAATAAGTATTTCCTGTTTCAAACTGAGTTGAGGGGACATAGTGGAAGCTTACTGCCTATTTGCTAATGACACTTTGCAGAATTCAGAGAGAAACTGAGTCCTTGAAAGCACAGACTTCTATTTAAATGTTGGTTTTAACTGTTGTTTTCTTGCTCTTTTTATCCATTTTCCCTACTCTTTCTCTTCTCCCTTTTTCCTCTCATCTTTTCTGCAAATCTCTATCTATGTCTGCTAAACAGGAGACAGTCTAGGTGGTTGCGATTTCACAGATATTGATGGAGCATCTACCTGGCCTGAAGATACACATCTGCACACCAGACCCTCCGTGTAGGACACCTAAAGTGGGGTCAGTGGGGCATTCAGGGAAACCTCTGTGTGGAGGCTGAGTCTAGAGGCACCCACCCTGAGTTACATCTAGGAACTGTGGATTGCATCAGGATTCTCACAACTTCATCATACCAGGAAGTCTAGGAGGACAAAACACAGCAAATGGATCGAAGATTTTCCTGCCTCATTCTGACCAGGAAAGGACAGACAGACTAGGAAAGAACAAAAGTTCCCAGAGCCTGGCCATGCACACATGGGCCCAACAATCCTTGGATGCTGGAGTGAGCTGCTTTCAGCTCTCCCACTCCCACTCCAGGTTCTCCCCTACCCCTCTGGCATCTCCTGTTTTCTCATTTCTTTTCTTCTCTCTCTGCCTCCCAAGCACCAGTGCTCTTCAAGTGCTGTGTTCTGCTCCCCCTTTCACAAATTTGTTCTCAAAGAACTCATCCACTCCTGTGACTTCCATTACATGCTGTTGTCCCTCAAATCTGAACCTCTCCAGAGCTCTAAGCCTAACTGACTAATGGACATTGCAACTGAATTTCCCTCTCAAATAGGAAACAGAGTCTCATATTCCTGACCTGTTCCCTCTCCTGTGTCTCCCATCTTATTAAGTCACACAGTTGATGCACTCAGTCTCCAAGCCAGCAATCTACCAACATCCTAGATTTCAACCTTACTGTACTCCCTCTTAATAGTTACTAAATACGGTTGCTCACTGTTTGTATAAACCAGTTGAAGCCAGCACCTTGACTTGGTTCTCACTTGTTTCTTGTATTCTTCAGACCCTTGCAGTCCTGTCTGCAACTCTAACAATAGCTTCCTTACCTGATCTTCCCACTATCATGACTATGAATGGATCCTTTAACCTCTTTGCCATTTCTTCATCTAAAACACAAGGGCATTGGATTACATCTCTGAGAGCTTTCTTAGCGCTGATATTCATTTATTTGTCAGCTTAACAATATCACAGGCCCCAAAGTAAAAATCTGAATTTTCTGCCCTTTCACTCATTCCCCACCTCCCAATAACCTTTTTATTCTTCTTCCTCCTCCATCCTGCTAAAGGAGATTTTGATTGCCGTGTGGCAGCCCTAGGACTCAAACCTTTAGCCAGGATATGATTTCCCAGACATTCCCAAGGGAGACGGTCTCGCGACCTTTCCTTCTGCTGTCACAGCAGGGAAGGGAGTTGCCTGGAGCCAAGGCTTACAAAGAGTGGCCATTGTTTTTATTTTATCGACACATTGTTTTGGGGTGCCACTCTTCCACTCAGCAGAGGCAGACAACATTGACAGGAGATTTTAAAACACTTTTTTTTTCCTGCTGCAGATTAACTAGATGGTGAATATCAATTTCTTGTTCTCATCCCACGTTCATCACCATCTCTTCAACCAGAATGCCAGGCTCAATGAAGTGACTCCTGAGGCTTGGTGTTGCCCCAAGGACCAGGGCTCCTTTTGTCTTAATTTAGAAGCTTCACTAAAGGGACACCAAGGGGAATGGTGAGATGGTACACCTGCTGAGAGCTGGTGAATTCACCATCAGTTTTGAAATAACACCCTCCTCTCAACCTGTGAGTAGTTGCATTCTTCTTGCCTCCACTCAGGCTGGGCAGTGATAGGGAATATCTAGGACTTTCATTCTCCAGCGTCCCAATGTTGGTATTTGCCTCATATTGCCTAGTGTCATACAATATGAATGGATGGAGTTTGTCTTCAACATCTCCCATCACCTTTCTCTGTTCTACAAAAATTACGATGAAATGACTTTTTTCCTTTCATAGACTTTGCGTTGTTTGTGTGTGTGTGTATGTGTGCATGTGTGTTGGTCCCATCTTCCTACAGTCTAGAGGCTGCCAGGGAAGGGAGAGAGAAATGCAAGTGCGTCCTGTGCTGATCCTTGTTGAAATTTCTGGTAAGAAGCTGAAAAATACTATTCAAGGGATATTAAGACATCTCTGAACTTTATATGAATTTTAGAACGTGAATAGGAATTTGAACTTATCTATGCTCTCTCCAATTGCACCTGCCATTTTACAGGTATGGAAAATAAGACTTCCAGCAAATTAGCAGTGCAGTACCAATCCTGTGTACTTTCCATTACAATCTGCTTCCTAATTGCATGTGGATTTCCTTATTCCCCAGAGCCAGGCAGCATCAACATTTGGCTTCAGAAATGCTGTTAAATCCTGAATAAACCAAAGTGAATATGCAAGGTAGTGTTCAAGATCTCTTACTCCTAAAGCCAGACACAATGCTTGTGTTCAACCCTAGGCTCTAGGCTTGCTTCAGTGCTTCCCCAACTTTCTCTTTATAAGTAGGGGAGGAAATGTGGGGCTAACAGAGACATTTTCATGGTCCCTGTCCCCCACCAAGCCCCCTCACTGACGCTTAAAAAATGGGAATGTTTTTGTGTGTATGGAGCAGAGAAAGTCTTTCCTCAATTTTGGTCAGCAGGGTTTGTCTTGGATCTAGAAAGAGTGGACGAGGCCTCAGTTGGAGTGAATTCATAGAGGACTGGGAGGGTTTTTCTTTTTCTTCCCACAAACCACAGTTTAAGTTACATTTCATCAGTAGAATTCCTCTAAGATAAAATATTGGGAAACATACCAGGTTAGGAGTCATAACACCTAGTTTCCAAGCCTGATTTTCCTCCTGTAACTTAAAACCTCATCCACACTTTCATTTATTTAGGAAACAAAATAGTCATTGAGCTGCTATACATCTAGTGCTATTCTAGGTGCTGAGTTTTCAGTGTAGTATAGTGCAAATTTCCTGTTCCCACAGGTCTTCCATTGTAGTGGGTAAGTCAGTAATTGCCACATAAACATGTAATCATATCAAAAGTTATGAAGAAAACAAAAATGAATAAGGCAATAGAGAGTACCATACAAGAGGGTATATTTGTGTAAGAGTGTGTTAGGGTGCTTTAAGATATGTCCACAAATTCTTTTATACTCTCTTCTATAGGTGAAGCCTAATTTCCCTCCTCTTGAGTAGGGGCTGGACTTAATGACTCACTTCTAAAAGGTAGAATGAAGTTGAAGTGAGAGGGTATGACTTTGAATAATAAAGTCATTGTGTATTCCACTGGTTTTTCTTGGATTATTTGCTCTGGGGGGAGTTAGTTGTCATGTTGTGAGGACACTCAAGCAGCTTAAGAAGCTCATGTGGCAAAGACATGAGGCCTCCTGCCAACAGCCATGCAAAGGAGCCATCTTGGAAACCAATTCTCCAGCCTCAGTCAAACCTTTGGATGACTGCCGTCCCTGCCGACATCCTGACTGCAACTGAATGAGAGACCATAAGCCAGACCACCCAGATAATCTGCTCCTGGAGTCCTGACTGAGAAAAACTGTGAGATACTAAATATTTGTTGCTTGAAGCCAGAGCTTTTGGGGATGATTTGTTAAATAGCAGTAAATAACTAATGTATGTACTCTAGAGAAGCTCTCTCTGGAAGGTAATAATTGAGTAGAGACCAGAAGGAGAAGAGGAAATAAGCCAGGTAATAATATGTATGAAGAGAGATTGAAGCAGAGGGAATAAAACTGGAAAGGCCTTGTGGTAGGAACACGCTTGGAGTTTTCAAGGACGTGTCAGGAAAAAATTGTCCAAGATTTGGAAATGGGCAAGATAATACTGAGTATCCTTTCAGCGGAGACCTGGGAATTGTCTAAGGTATTTTCTGGAGATTATCTGATTATACTGAGATATTCCCCTCTGACTGAATTCCTATTGCCCAAGTTATTTTATAATTCTGTAGAGGCAGAATTCAATTTGTAGAAAACTGAGAGTGATGCAAGTGATTCTTTCCAAAGTATAACGAATTTTGTCCAGTACAGATACAACTGAATTCTACCCTATAGAAAAGATGGCCCCAAACAAGCAGCTTTATTGAGATACAATGTTTTATACCATACAACTCACTCTTTTAAAGTTTACTATTCAATTATTTTTTTTAGTATATTTACAGGGTTGTACAAATATCACTACAATCTAATTTTTGTCCACCTTCTAAAGAAACCCCATTAATAGATATTCTGTATTCCCTTCCGTCATTCCCTTTCCCCCTAGGAGCCCTAAGCAATGACTCATCTACTTTCTGTCTTTATAGATTTGCCTATTCTGCAAATTTCATATAAATGTAATCATACAACTTATGGTTTTTGCAACTACACGTTAGCATAATGTTTTCAAGGTTTATCCATGTTGTAGCGTGTATTAATACTTCATTGTTTATCGATAAATAATACTCAATTGTATGGATATAACACATTTTGTTGATCTCTTCATTCGTTGATGGGTATTTGGGTTTTTTTCTACTTTTTGGATAGTATAAGTAATATTTCTATAAACATTCACAAATAAGTTTTTGTGTGAGTGTATGTTTTAATTTCTTTTGGGTGTATACTTAGCAGTGGAATTGCTGGGTCATATGGTAGGTCCATGCTTAATATTTTGAGGCACTATCAAACTGTTTTCAGGATGGTTGTATCATTTTATATTTCCTCAGTGTATGAGGATTCTAATATATCCACATTCTTGTCAACACTTATTATCATCCATCATTTTAAATATAGCCATTTTAGCTGCTGTGAGGTGATATGTCATTGTGATTTTAATTTGTATTTCCCTAAGGATTAATGATGTTGAACATCATTCCATGCACTTAGCCATTTTAATATTTTTACTTGGAGCAATGTCTGTTTAAATCTTTTGCCCATTAAAAATTTTGTCTTTTACTATTGAATTTTAAGAATATATATTCTGACGATCAATTAATCTATGACAAAGAAGGCAATAATATACAATGGAGAAAAGACATGCTCTCCAATAAGTGGTGCTGGGATAACTGGACAGCTACATGTAAAATAATGAAATTAAAACATCAGAGAAATGCAAATTAAAACCAAAATGAGATATCACCTCACACCTCTCAGAATGGCTATCATCTGTAATCAAATAACAAATGTTGGCCAGGATATGGAGAAAAGGGAACCCTTGTGCTGTTGGTGGGAATGTAAATTGGTGTGGCCACTGTGGAAAACAATATGGAGGTTGCCTAAAAAACTAAAAATAGAACTAACATATGACCCAGAAATTCTACTCCTGGGTATATGCCTCCAAAAAACAAAAACACTAATTAAAAAAGTTACATGCATGCCAATGTTCAGAGCAGCATTATTTATAATTGCCAAGATATGGAAGCCACCTAAGTGTCCAAGATAAAGAAGATGTGGTATATATATATATATATACACAATGGAATAATACTCAGCCATAAAAAAGAATGAAAATTTTGCCATTTGGAACAACATGGGCAATCTACTATGTATAAAATAAATAAGCTACAAAGATATATTGTACAATGTAGAGACTATAGCCAACATTTTAAATTGAAATATAGCCTTTAAAATTGTGGATCGTTATGTTGTACACCTGAAACTTATAATATTGTACATCAACTATACTTCAATTTAAAAGAAGAATGTATGTGTATATATTCTGGAAAAAAAGTCCCTTATCAAATATATGACTTACAACTATGTTCTCCCATTATGAGAATTATCTTTCACTTTCTTGATGGTATTTTTTGCAGAATAAAACTTTTTAATTTTAAGTTTATCTATTTTTTTCTTTTGTTCTTTGTGTTTTTGGTGTTATTTCAAAGAAACCATTGTCTGACCCAAGACCATGAAGGTTTACTCTTATGGTTTCTTCTAAGAGTTTTAGTATTTTAGCTCTTACCTTTAGATATAAGATCGATTTTGAGTTAATTTTGTGTATGTTGTGTGGTAAAGGTCCAAATTCATTGTTTTGCTTATGGATATTCAGTGGGCCCTCCACCAATTGTTAAAAAGACTGTTCTTTCACCACAGAATTTTTTTTCCATCATTGTTGAGCATCAATTGATCATAAATTTATGGGTTGATTTATGGAACTCAGGCCTATTTCATGGATCAATATGTCTATTCTTGTTCCATTCTCATACTTTCTTGGTTACTATAGCTTTAGAGTACGTTTTGAAATTGGAAAATGAGTTACCTAATTTTGTCGTTCTTTTTCAAGATTGTTTTAACTTTTTTGGGTTCCTTGCATTTCTATATGAATTTGAGGATTAGCTTGTCAATTTTTGTAAAAAGGCATCTGGTATCTTGATAGTAATAGTTACAAATATGTAGATCAAACCTGGGAGTAAAGTCATCTTAACAATAGTACATTGTCTGATGGGTGACCAAGGAATATCTTCCCACTTATTTACATGTTCCTCAATCTCTTTCAAGGATATTTTGTAATTTTCCATGTATGTCTTTTGTTTTCGTTTTTGTTTTTTGTGGTATGCGGGCCTCTCACTGTTGTGGCCTCTCCCTTTGCGGAGCACAGGCTCCGGACAGGCAGGCTCAGCGGCCATGGCTCACGGTCCCAGCCACTCTGCAGCATGTGGGATCTTCCCAGACCAGGGCACAAACCCGTGTCCCCTGCATCAGCAGGCCAACTCTCAACCGCTGCGCCACCAGGGAAGCCCGTCTTGTTTTTATTAAATGTATTACTAAGTATTTTTATTATTTTTGATACTATTGTAAATAGAATTGAATTCTTAATTTCATTTTCAAAATTTTCACTGTTACTGTATAGAAATACAAGAGAATTTTGTATATTGATCTTGTATCCTGCAACCTACTGAACTCATTTATCAGTTTTAATAGTTTTTAGTGGATTTCTTAAGAGTTTCTCTACACAATATCATGCTATATGCAAGGAGAGAGACTTTTACATCTTCCTTTCCAATCTGGGTGCCTTCCCCCAGCCCCGCCCTGTTTTTCTTGTCTAATTTCCCTGGCTAGAACTTTCATTATGATGTTGGAGAAGTTGCAGGATTGGACCTTCTTGTCTTGTTCCTGATTTTATCGTGAAAGCATTCAGTCTTTTAATATTAAATATGATAGCTGTGGGTTTTCCATAGGTGGTCATTATCACATTGAGAGAGTTCCTTTCTTTATGGTTTGCTGAGTATTTTTAATCATGTAGAGTGTTAAATTTTCATCAGATACTTTTTTCTGTGTCCACTGAGATGACCATATGGCTTTGTCCTTTATTCTATTAATATGGTATGCATTACATTAAGTGATTTTCAGATGTTAAACTAATCTTGCATTTCTGAGATAAGTCCCTCTTGGTCTTGGTGTAGGTTTTTTATGTTACTGTCAGAAATATTGAAGTAAATTTATTAATAGATGCAAAACTGGCTAATATTGTATGAGACAACAAAGTATAATGTTTGAATCAATAAAGTTGACATGCATTTATGGAGAGTACTCAGATTGCTAAAATCAGGAATGAAAGAAGAGACATCACTACAAATCTTATATAAATAAAAAGATTTATAAGGGAATATTTTTTATGTTACTTGATTTGATTTGCCAGTGTTTTGTTGAGTTGCTGTTGTTGTTATTTTTGGTGTCAATATTCATAAGGGATATTTGTCTGTTGTTTTATTTTCTTATGGTGTCTTCATGTGTGAAGACCTAGTAATAATGGACTCAAATGTTGAATTGAGAAATGTTCTCTATTTTAGTATTTTTTGGAAGGGTTCTGAAGGATTGCTATTAATTCTTTGAATATTTGGTAAGTTTTAAAATTACAATTTCAATTGTTTTTCTTGTTATAGATCTATTCATATTTTCTGTATCTCTTGAGGAAGTTTCTTTAACTTGTGTATTTCTAGGGATTTATCCATTCCATGTAAGTTATCTAGTTTGTTGGTATACAGTTGTTCATAGTATTTCCTTATAAATCTTTTTATTTCTATAGGATTTGTAGTGATGTCTCTTCTTTCATTCCTGATTTTAGCAATCTGAGTACTCTCCTGGATAAATGCATGTCAACTTTATTGATTCAAACATTACACTTTATTGTCTCATACAATATTAACCAGTTTTGCATCCATTAACAAATTCACTTCAATATTTCTTACAGTATATGTATACATATATCTCTGTTCTTAAAATTCTCTTTTGAACCAATCCTAAGAGCTTACTGATTCTCTCATTAATTAGTGAGTTCAATAAAATATTTGATATCTTGATTTTATATATTTATTAGAATGACATTTTTAAACTTTGGAAAATTATGTGTTAACAGAAAGTATAAAAAATCAATGAAGAGTCAGAGAGTGGTGGGAAATGAGGTTGGAGAGAAAGATATAGGACAGATCACATAGGCCCTTGAAGGCCATGCTGAGGACATTGGTTTTTACTCTGAGATGAAAAGCTATTGACATCACCTTAGACAATTCCTTTTTCACCTGGGGCCACAGCTATCTGTAATATGTCTCTATGCTACCTCATAGGATGACTGTGAGAATTGTATGAGATTACAGAGTTAAAAACTGCATTGTTATTCTTAGAACTCTGTCAAGTTATGAGGTTACTTTTCAGGCACTCATGACTAGGTCTAAATTTTTTTTTCAAATTCTTACCTATTGACAGATTCCTGAGGAAGAAAAACATAGGGAATTCCACAGAACTGGACCCTGCATCCTGGGAAAGGCAGTCTTGTCCATGAAGATGCTGGGGATTCATACATTAATATAAGGTAGGTCATTAAATCCCCAAAACAACAGGAGATTAGGGCTGGGGAAATTTGAGGGCTCAGAAAGCAGGCTTGGCTTATCTCATCCTCTCTGGTTGGGGCTGGTTCTAGGTGATTGAGGGCTAAGGTGGTGGAGAGGCAAGTCTGAGACATGGACAGACAGGTCAAAAGAGAGAAGCTGGGATGTATTAAATAAGGATGACAGAAAGCCTCAGATTTCAAAGGTCAGAAGTTGAGCTTGAAAAGGAAAGCAAATGCTAGAAAGTGACTAATCTACAAAACATGCTTAGGACATGAGGGTATTATGGTTCTTCGGACTGAAAGACAAAATCCAAAAGGAAGGACAGCATAGAGAACCAGAGGGAAAAAACATCCCTTCAGAATATTTGCCTTGCACAAACTCTCTCCTTAGCCTGCATGCCAGGTTATTCATAGATGGGAAAATGAATTAGATGAGTATCTCTGTCATTTGATTTATTTTTATTTTTATTTTATTCTATCCCTGGCTTGACCTAAATCTTAAACTATTCATGGAGATTTAAAACTCTATTCTAGCACTCAAAATCTTCCTTGGCAAACTTTGGCCAATTGTATAACTTAAATTGCTGTTGTCATGCTAATTCCTGTTTTCTCTTGTCTTTTCCTCAATAGTTCTGCAGCCTGCCTATTCAGAATCCAGCTAACATCCTGAGAACTAGATGAATTTCAAAGCAGGTCTAGCAGGCTGAAACAGGTGAGCCTTCAGGAGAGGAGAATACTCTCTGGAAATGATCTGACCACACAATCCCGGTTGCTTGAGGTGGTGGATACCTGGGTACGGGGAGCTATAAAATGTGTTCTTCAAAGATTTTCTTTTCTTCCTCTTTCTCTATTTTCAATTAAAAGTAGAAATCCCCAGGAAAAAAATCATATAAACATAAGGGTAGAATTAAGATAACTGCATTCCTTTTGCCTAGGAAATTTTCCATGACGAATGAAGAACTCTCTAGGCCTTAGTGAGCAAGGTCAAGAGCTGGCTCTTTAAGGAAGACCTGCTTTTCCAGAGCTGAGATTGGGGTTTAGATCTAAGAACCTTGAGATAGAAAACCTGTTTGTAGAAAAGGGAAACCACTGGTCAGTGCTGATTTCTCCCAAGAGGTTTGCTGCTCCTTGGAGGTTTCAGAGCTGCTAGTGGATGTTGTATGATTGATTTGGGGCCTCTCTCCCAGTGGCCCTCTAAAGGTGACCTGACCATTCGTAGCTGCAGCTTTGAGGACTGAGAACACTTTGAATAAAGGGTACAATGCTCATCCCAGATGGAAACAAAGCTTGTATTTCTCCATTTGCATTCAAGAGTGAGCAAGCATCTAAGTAATGTAATTTGGAAGTCTTCATGGAAGAAAGGTATCAGAAAACTTGGGTCCCAGATCTGGCTCTGTCACTCTCACTTAGAGAGTGCAAATGGTGTCCAGGCTTACCTGGCTAGCTCCACAACCAGTGAAACTGGCAGGAGTCAAACCATAATTTCAAGTTCTTTCCAAATTCTAATATTCTGTGTCTGAGGGTCATGGAGACCCCTGGAATGTTCCTGAATATTCACTTGCTTTCTCTAATTTACCTTTTATGTTCCTTCTCCTGTAGCAAGCTCTTTAGAGGGCTTGTTCTAACAAAGTTAGGAAGCCACTGATTAGCAGATAAAATAAACATTACCTGAGGAATCTTACTCCATTTTATTTATGGCATACTCTTAGTTTTGAAATAAAGTAGGGACAGAAAAACCTAAAACACAGGATGTTTGATACCTAGGAATGTCAGGTCCAAAGGGCATACTAGAATGAAATCTTACACAGTAGAAAAACCATGTGTCTGGAGATGAGATAAGTAGAGGAAAAGTGGTGAAGTCCATCTTTATAGCTGTGCTCATTGCATGCTAATGCAGAGATTCTAGTCATCAAGGAAAGAGATACAAATGGAAGCATAGCTGGTTTGTATGGTTTCTGTATGTTTTTTCAGGACCTTTGGCCATCACTCTAAGAGGTGAACCTCCATTTGGGCTACACTGCTGCTAAGAAGCAAATGGAATCCTGAACCCATAGTTGAGATGTTTGACCACTGCAGTCTGGAAAGTTAATGGGAGTGGATTACAGTGCCATATACATTATTAAAATGGATATAAAAAAGAGAAAGAAGAGGAAAAAGAGAATCATTCTATCAAAATGGGGTAATTCTTTATCAACCCTTCAGAAACTTTGTTTCATCTTTTAAATAAACAACTTTATACCCCTTGGTATTTTTCTCACCAATTCTTAAATGCTGTTAATCATTCCTGAATATAGCCAAGGTCTTAGTACCATATTTGTTTAAAATATTCCTTTCTACTCACACTGAACCATTTCTTGAAGTCCAACTTCTTAGAAACTTGTCTGTTTCCCTGAAACTTTTGGCTATATTTCCATAAAAATAATTTCAAAAATTTTCAAATATTTGGCAGTGGTAACCCAGAAGGAGTCCAGCGATGGGCAAAGTTGGAGAGTCATGACTAAACTTTTTCAGGACTCTTGGTTTCCAAACAGTCCAGGAAGGCAGAAAAAGAGAAGCTAGCATCCTGCCTTCCCCACTTATTTCTTTGTTTTCTTTTCTTTGCTCCTCTTCACTCACTTCCTTCTTCAATAAGTATGTGGCACTAATACAAATTGCTATGTTGGCATTACTGAAATGTCATAGGACTATCTAGTATTTCTGATTCCTCAGGGGTTAATTGACTCTCTCTGAGACGCCAACAGGATGCATTCAAATCCTTCTCCCATTCACTTAGGCTATGGCTCCTGGCCCAGAAATTCCCACTCTCACTTTCCCTAAGGCAACGATGCCAGTGAGTTGAATTAGATGGAGGTGATAGGGACTGGAGACTGCTAGGAGAGGAGTTTGGAGACAGATGACCTAGCCAATGATAACCCTTTTAAGAATATGTACTTTACATGCAGCTGTTTGGACTGGAAGAAGTATAAAGAATTCCTGTGTGTAAGCTGGTTCTAAGAATTCTCCAATCCCTATGGGTGTGCAACTCCTGCAACTCAGGTAGACCTGAGAGAGAGGTTGCAGAGCAGCATGGAAGACTCAGGATGGGTGGCTGGATCCCCTCATTAGAATGTGACAGATGGAACAGGAGATGTTGACCATAAAGGCAGACCACAGAATAGATTCCCCTGGGATGGATTTAATTGGGGGTTTTAACCAGAAAACTAGTCATAAAATTAAGTAGAAGATTAAAAAATATAAGTCAATCCTGGTTTTAGAAGCTATGAAGAAAACAACCCATAGGCCAAACTGTAGGGGTAAGGCAGAAGCATAATGTAGAGCATAAGGTGAACATGTGTTTCACCTGTCATATACCTACCCCATTTGTCCACACCGGGCAAGAGCAGCTCTCCATGATTCAAATTCTCAGGAAAGAGTAAGGGAGATGAATGAGTCAGGATATAGGACAAGGCTATGTTTCTGGAGAATTTGAACTTCGAGGTTTCTGGCATGAGTACTCTCTTGGGGATCATCTTATATGATTAAGTTTTTCCCACTTCCAGCTAGAAACATCATAGTTGCAACTCAAGGGTAGTATCACAGAATGTCTAATCTTCCCAGAGCATGGGTCTAGCAGCTCCCAAGTTCTGAGTTACAACTCTGGAGATTGCCTTGTGATGGCAGTGGTAGAAGGGGGAGGGAGGTGTCCAAAGAAATGTCGGTTACCCAAGTGATGGCAAATAAAAGGATGTGATCTCAAAATGCACACCAGAAAATAAGCTAGTGTCTGCAGGCATAATCAAGTGGTATGGGTTCTGACATCTTCTACGTGTTTCATACCATAGGTATAACTGACAAACAAAAATTATTTCTGAATCCTATTGGCTGGTTGGGGTAGAACACTGGATATTCTTCAACCTTATTGTTGCATCTTTTTTGAGGGGTTTGGTTTCTTTCACTCAGAACAATTATTTTGAGATTCATCTATGTCGTGAATTATATTGATAATTAATTCTTTTTTATTACCATTATATGTACAAGACATATCACATTTTGTTTAACCATTAACCCAATGAAGGACATCTGGATCATTTCCAGTTTGGGACAATTATAAAACAAGCTGCCATGTATAGGTTTTTTGTGTGAAGATTGCTGGGTTTTATGATAAGTGTATATTTAACCTTTTAAGAAACTCTTAAATTGTTTTCCAAAGTAGATATACCATTTTGCATTACTACTGACAATATATGAAAGTTACATTGCCTCAGATCCTATCCACTACTTGGTATGAGTCAATGTATTAAATGTTAGTGATTCCAGTAAATGTGCAATAGTATCTTATTGTCATTCAACTTGCATGGCCCTAATAAACAATGATGTAAGCATCTTTTCATGTGCTTATTTGCCAGTCATACATTTTCTGTAGTGAGTGTCTGTTTAAACCTTTTGCCTGTTTTTATTGTTGTTGTTGGGGTTTTTTTTGTTTGTTTTTTTGCTTTCTTATTATTGAATTTTGAGAGTTCATTATAAATTCTGGACACAACTTCTTTATCAGATATATTTTTCGCAAATATTTCCTCCCAGGCTATGTTTGTCTTTTCATTCTCTTAACAGTGATGTTTGAAGAGCAGTTTTTGATGAAGTTCAATGTATTAATATTTTTCTTTTACGTATTGTGATTTAGGTGTAGTAACAGAGACATTTTTGCCTAATCCAAGTTCACAGAAATTTTCTCCTATGTTGTCTTCTAAAGGTTTTATGGTATAAGTTTTACATTCTACGGTCCATTTTAAGTTAATATTTGCATGTGGTGTGAGATATGAATTGAAGAACATCCTTTGACATATCGATATCTTTGGTTATTCCAGCATATTTTTTTGATGCTTACCCTTTCTATAGTAAATCAGCTCTGCGCCTTGGTAAAGAAAAGAAAATCAAATATGCATGTCTCTCTGGGGCTATTTTTGAACTCTTTCTTCTTTTCCCTTGATTTGTTTATTGATCTTGATGCCAGTATTATGTTGTCTTTATTACTGTAGTTCTTATAATAAGTTTTAAAGTCTAGTAGTGACAGACACCCAACTTTGCTTTTATTTTTCAAACTTGCTTTTATTGTTCTAGATTTTTTGAATTTTCATATGAATTTTAGAATCAGCTTGTCATATTGTCAAATAAAAAATCTGCTGAAATTTTGATCAGTATTGCATTGAATATATAGATCAGTCTGAGGAAAATTGATATCTTAACAATATATGTTCCAATCCATGAACAAAATATATCTCTCCATTTCTTTAGGTCTTCTTTAATTTTTCTCAGCAATGTTTTGTTGTTTTCAGGGCATAGGTATTTCACATCTTTTGTCAGAATTATGTATAACTATTTGATTTTTCAAAATTGTGAGTAATATTGTTTTTAATATCAATTTCCAATTGTTCCTTGCTAGGATATTCCAATTGTTCCTTGCTAGGATACAATGGATTTTCTTGTAGATTTCATCTGATTTTATACCCAGACAATCACGGAATCTGTAAGTGAAGTAAGTTTTACTTCTTTTTAATATAGATCTTTTTTTCTTGTTTTTGCCAAATTTTCCTGACTGGAAGCGGCAGTACAACATTAAATAGAAATGGTGAGAGCAGATATAATTTGCTTGTGCCTGATCTTTGGGGGAAAATATTTATTCTTCCACCATTAAGTATGATTGAGGCCGTTCCCTTCTATTCTTAGCTTGCCGAAAGGTGTGTGGGTGTTTTAATTTTAAGTTTTGGGCAGAACCGGATATTGGATTTTGTCAAATGCTTTATTGTATCTATTAGGATGATCATTTTTTTCTTTTGGCTTTCTAATATAGAGAATTACATTGATTTATTATCAAATGTTTATCAAAACTTGTATTCCTGGAATAAACCCTGTTTGGTCATGTGCCATATTCTTTATATATATTGTTGGACTTGGTTTACTAAAATGTTGTCTAGAAGCTTTGCATCTATGTTCATGATGGCTGTTAGTCTGGAGTTTTCTTCTCTTATAATGTCTTTGTATGGTTTTTGTATCAGGGTAATTCTGGCTTCATAGAAAGAGTTGGAAAACAGTCTCTCCTGTTTAAGTTTCTGGGATTGTTTGTATAGAATTGGTAACTTTTTTTTTTAGCTGAGGTGCGAGGCATGTGGGATCTTAGTTCCCCAACCAGAGATCTAACCGACTCCCCCTGCAGTGGAAGCGCAGAGTCTTAACCACTGGACCGCCAGGGAAGTCCCTAGAATTTGTATTATTTCTTCCTAAAATTAATTCACCAATGATGGCATCTAAACCTGGAGTTTTCTTTGTGGGAAGATTTTTAACTACAAATTCAATTTCTTTATTAGATATAGGGCTATACCTGTTAATGTGACCTGTTTTCTCTTGAGTGAACATTGATAGTTTGTGTCTTTCAAGAAATTTATCCATGTCATTTAGGTTGTCAAATTATTGGCATAAAGTTGTACATAATATTTCCCTATTATTCTTTTCATTTTTGTAGAATCTATAATAATGCCATCTCTCATTCCTGATATTGATAATTCATACCTTCTCTCTCTCTCTCTCTCTCTCTCTCTCTCTCTGATTTTTCCTGATCTGGTTAGAGAATGATCAATTCTATTGATGCTTTTAAAGAACTACCTATTATTTCATCAGTTCATTTATTTTTCTAATAATTACTCCTTTCCATTTCATTGATTTCTTCTTTGATCTTTATTATTTCCACTCTTTTACTTATTTTGGGTTTAATTTGCTCTTCTTTTTACAATTTCTTATGGTGGAAACTGAAGTAATTTATTTGAGATTTTATTTTATTTCTCTAATGTAGGTGTTTGGCACTATATATTTCCTCCTAAGAACTACTTTAGTGACATAACACAAATTTTGATTTTCATGCAGTTCAAAATACTTTCTAATTTCCCTTTTAAGTTCCTATTTAATGATCTGTTAATTATAAAAATGTGATAATTTGATAATTATTATGATGTAAATAAACAGAGCAATGGGAGAGAAAATAATAGGAGATCATCTTTACTTTAGATGAGGCCATAAGGGGAGACTTCCTGGAGAAGGTGACATTCCACCCAAGACCAGAGGGTAAGAAGGTAACAGCCAAATAAAGTTGAAGCAAGAGCACTGTAGGCATAGGGGCAACAAATACAAAAGCTGTGAAGCAGGAGAGAAGAAAAAAGAATCTGAGAAGAGACAAGAGATGAAAGAAAAACTGGCCTAAATTTTATCATTGAAGCATGCTACTTCCAAATACTACAAAGTACAGGAACAAGTAATAGCCATAAGGACTGGGGACTTCCATATTTGGCTTGACTACTGCTCTTCTTAGAGTCAGGGTAAAGGGCAAAATAACTTCTGGAGAAAGCTTGCTCTCCCAGTAATTCTATCCCTATTAAGTTGTTGAGATATTGCTCCATCCTTAGAATGTGCTGCTGTACATCCTTAATAAATTAAATTCTTTATTCTTGAAAGTTTGCCATGAGAGATCACCAGATTATTATTCTTTATTTCTTTGAAATGTTGGGTTTTTATTTACTCTAAAGAAACTTTCCAGATTGACCTCAAATAACTGATTCATATCAAATCAAATATTTCTTTGCCTTTTCCTTTGCTCTAGCGTCCCTGAATGGGGCTCTTTGATTCTTGGTGACAAGACTAAAATGATAAATCATGGACAGTCTGGTGCCATCCATTTTCAACTTTATTCTTTTTCACCACAAAGGATCTGTGATGGAAAATGTTCCCTATTCAGCCACAGCTGGCTCCAGGACCACAGTGAGTTAGTAAACATCTGTTAAAGACAGACTGAAGATGTGCTTCCTTTAAATTGTTTTTTTCCAAGCTGGCTCACTGAGAAATTGTTCTCTGTATCTCTGGAAATCTTTTCCTGTAAGTTTTTCTCCCCGCTGCATTCTCTGAGCTTTCATCGGTTCTTCCAATGCTGTTCTCAAGTGAATGATTCACATTTTGTATATTTCTCTCATGTCAGTCTTGGGAAAGTCTAGATAACATTCTATCTTTTCCCCTAATGGTGAGGACCCTGCTCTCAGGCTCTATATCACAGGTGCCTTAGACCATCACTTCACCTTCCAGAAGAAGATCAGGGAGAACTCGGCTTTCATAATTTTTGTCCATCTTTCAGGACCAACCAAGAAGACTGTAAGATGGGATCAATCAGAGAAGTCTCACCATGAATGCATTTCAAGAGGGGAAATTAGGAATTTTGTTCCACTTGATATGTCTCTGTTCTCAAGTGCAGAATGATATGGTTCTTTCCTAGTCTTTAAATATTCTGAGGAAAGTTCTTTCTAAAGTTTCTTTTTCTGGTTGTTTCTGTTTTCTCCATTCCTTCAGTTAGAAAATTCTTCTGATAGCTGAAGGAAGAAATTATTTTATTCCTCTCCCTACGTTTGCTCTTTGTCTCTTAGAGAAGGAATATAATACTTCTGTCTTATCCCTCCAACTGCCTATTTGCTCTTCCCTAAAGGGGATGGGGGTGGATAGTGAAGTTGACTGGTGAGGGCTTGACCTTTACTGAACCATTTTTACTAGTGGGTGGAGTGACTGTGTTAAATGTTGCCCACAGGTTACACATGGTATTGTTTCTGTGTTTTCTCATGGGAATTGAGGGCTCATGGTCTTGGGTCTTCTCCTTGTGGTAAACTCCATGTGGTAAATTCCCCTGAGCAAAGTGCCCCAGTAAGGTGGGGGAAAAGAGGCTCTCCATCCTTTCTCTGTTTTCTAGCTGTGCCAGGGTGTAGAGACAAGCCTGTTGTCCTTGAAACTAGCTGGAAGGTGGATTCAGGTCAGACTCACAGATCAGCTCTTTAAACAGATGGCTCCTAGGACCAAGATTTGGGTAGCTGGAATAAGAAGCCCCACTAAGCTTAAGGTCTAAGTTCTATTCTCCAAAGTTGTCTACAAATCCTACTTTCAGAGAGTGATTGGGTACATCCTTCTTCACCAATAAACAGTCTGGTCCTTTGATGCTCATTTGGGTCTCATGAACCTTGTATCTTTTCTCTCAATGGGGCGGAGTCTAGAGGAAGAGTCTGTAGCCCCTATTCCAGCCTCCATCTAAATGTTTTATGTTAAATGTAGCCTTTTAAAATGAAAATGGTTTTTAAAGTTGTGCCAATTGATTGTCTCTCAGAGCTCCAAATATTCTTGTTGTGTATATATATGTGTTTTACTACCTTTGGTGTTCGTGACTGAAAAACTCAGAAGCAAAAGGTTCATGCATCCAAAAAAATGGAGACCCAGAGAGGTCAGCTGCCTTGTGTAGAGTCATAGACACATTGTGAAGCCCTTTCTCTTCACATCATTCTTATGGTATCTTAGTTGGCACAATGTATTGACATTTTGTCTCCTTAATGCCAATAAATAAAGATGCCATAATAAAGAGGTCAAAATTGCCTCAATTCCTTCTTTATGCTTATAAACCATGCTCTTGACTTTCCTTAGAGTTCCGTGCCCCAAATCTTGCATAATAGTCCCAGGAACAAAATAAGCTCCACAGGTCCTAGAGAAAATAGATTAAACCACTAGCTACATCATCAGCCAGTGTTGATGATCCAGTGTCTTTTCTCTCTGTGTTTATCACCATTGATGTATACTCTGCAGATGGAATGGTGATTCCAGTCACAGGGGAAAAGACTTGGATGTGCTTAATTTCCTGCCACTCTCTGTGACAAAGAGCTAATTTCATGTCTTGTGATCAAATAACTGTAACTTTGCAAAAGCAAAATGTATTGGAATAGAGATACTCAGGGTCTTTGTGTGGCTTGGAATATTGCCAGGGCAGCTATGGGGTCTGAGTCAGTGTTTTTATTTTATTCCTGTTTTATTGCCCTGCCTAATTCTCCCATTTCAAAATGTTGTGGAGTAGGCTGGTGTCATTTGTTTTCATAAATTAATGTCGATTGCAATTTATAGCCAGATGGGCCCTGAAAAATAAGAGGCTTGTGTGTCTTTTGGAAGGTTTAAAGAAAAGCAGTGGGCATGCTTGGGGTAAACTTTTGCACTTCAATGCTTCATTCTGCAGAGAGAGTAAATACTTGTGAAAAACCCTGTTTTATAACAGCTGGGCACAAAGGACTCCTTATTAGGATTAGCTTTTGTTACTGCTTCTAATTCCTGTAACCACTACAAAAAGTATAAATATTATAATTCTTCTTACTGGGAAGCCATGTGTATGTTGGGGAACAACTTCACTTTGCCTGGAAATCAGAGGTCTAGCGTTTGAATCCCCCAGATATTTCCACAGCCATCTAATGTGGGGTGGCAGGAAGTGGGGTACATATTGTATCATAGCACATGAAAGCTCTGACCCAGTATGTGTATCTCTTTTTGCTACTTCTTCATAGGTCAGTGGGAAGAACTGGATCAGTAAGAGGCACAGAGGAAAGAAAAAAAAAAAAACACTAGAGAATTTGATGAGTCTATGATTCTAAGAAATAATGGCTTGTGGGAAGCTGGAATCCAAGGTCGGCTTGGCAGCAGCCAAAGAGGAAGCTGCCTGACTGCTGTAAGCATTCAGAGACCACGTGCAGCTGGATGGTGCTTCCTCTCACAAGGGCACATTTCTGGGGATATGTGAGAGACAGCTCTAGAAGACCCCTTTTCTTAGCCTTGTTGGTATAGAGCTAAGTGACAAGTCATAGATTCTCGGTTAATTTACTTTCCACTAAAACAAAGTATCTAGACAAGACAAGCTCCAGGGTCCCCTTGTTTCATGAAATGATAGTGGGATCAGAGTATTAATTCTCTTACTCAAGTAATTGGCACTTACGTTCCTCTTAATAAACATAACATTATCTAATGATCTTTACCCACCCAGTGTCCTTGCCATATTTTTGTAGACCTTTACAATGTGAAAAATCTTTTCGTACATAAAGCTTTGTGAGGTAGATAATACAGGAACAACAATTTGTCCCAGACCTGATAACTGAACTGGGATTTAAACCCAGTCCCTGGAAATATTGTTGCTCTATCATTCAACAAAATCACCCAAATATATTTTTGAACACATACTAGATGCAAAGTACTTGTTTTAGGCAAAAGAAATGCATCAATGAACAGGGCAGGTACAATCCATATCCTCAGGTTGCTCATATCTTGTAGGGTAAAACAACACTGAATTATAATAAAACGTGATGTGTGTGATGGAAGGGGATGGGGACATCCAGCAGAAAAATTTAGTCCAGAGTGAAGGTCAGTAAAGATCTTTTTGGAGAAGTGAAATTTAATTCTGCTCAAGAATGGAGTTGCTTTAGCCAGGCCAAAAGGAGAGTTAGGGAAAAATGTTCCAGGCAGTGGGAATAATATGTCCTTTGGATTAAGACAGGATTTCTCTAATAACATGTGTATGGGTTGCAAGAAGGAATGTAAGGAGAAGAAAAAGAGAGACCCAAGATAAACAAGGGGCAACTAGAAGATTATTTCCCACTGTGTTTACATATAAAATAACCTTCGAGATTTATGATCTACCTGAATAATTGCAGCTACCTCACATCAAAATTGGTAAATTTTGAACAATTTAATAAGATATCAAATCAATATGTGTACAGGGCAGTCCATGAAACTCTGAACGCCTGCCATACCCATAGCCCTCATCGATGGAAAGAGTCTGCAATGGATATTCCCTTTCCTAGAGGTCAATAAGGTATATACCAGGTGACCCTCAGAACAATGGAGACATCCGATTGGACCAGGGGTGGATGTCTGAGCCAATGATAGTCAGAGAGGTGGCCCAGGGGCAGAACTCTGCTACACAGAAGTGCACCAGACTGGATAATGACTGAGGGACCCAGTCAGTGTATTTGAAGGTAAAACAGAAAGACAAGGAGGCCGAGAGACACTATTGCTCCTGAAAGCTATAGAAGCCATGAGTAGGAAGAAACCATGCAGAGTGTGCAGGAGATTAGAGAAAGAACAAGAGCAGGTAGCTGCAGTGCAAGGGAGCAGGGCTGGGGCAGGTGGAGGATTAAAGCAGAAGCAGCACCTGAAAGAAGCAGAATTGTGGAAATTGGAGAATGACTGAGAAGCCATTTATTCAAAGTTAGAAAGCTGCAAGATGCCAATGATTTGGAGTGGATGTATGCACTGCTGTTGAGGGTGCTGCCAGAAACAGAGCAAATCTGACAAAACTTAATCAAATTAAAATGAATGCTACTCATATTTCCCAAGAGTTCACATAGGCCCATAAGGGGATGTGTGCAGAGATATTCATTACAGTGTTGTTTGTAGTGATTGGCAGTTGGCAGCAATCTGGGAATGCACCAGCGGAGATTAGATAGGCAACGTATGGTCGGTATATATCGGAGAGATAAGCAACGTGAGATGAACAGCCCAGAGGAACTTCTAATAATATGGATGAACTTATAAATAGTGAAGGGTGAAAAAAATAAGAAATGGAAAGAGATATATAACAAAGTAGCATTTTTCAAGATGAAAAGTACATGCATTAAAAAAATGCATGTTTTACAAGAACAGGTACAAACCAAAAGATACACGCTAAATGCAAATCAGAGTGGTTGCTTAAGGGGTGGAGGAAAAAAGACAAGGATGCAGGAAAGGGGATAAAGTAAATAAATAATATAGAGAATAACCATGGCCTGATGAACACACTTTATTCAACTGACAAAAAAGGAGGAAAAAATGGAAAGGAGAAAAAGTGAGGAGCATGCAGTAAAGTTGGCGACAAGCAGACAAACAGTGTTTGGTCATATGACCCGTTATGGCTGCAATAGCCTAAAAGGTGAAGACTGATTTCCCAGATCTCTGAGGCCTGATCATGCAGCTGTGGAGTTTCCTGGTCTTAGTTTATGCCACATATCTTTATAATAAACACCAGTTCTCTGAGGTCATCTGAACAGGTCTCCATTCTTTGAAACCTTAAAGTGCCTAACGAAAGTTGTAAAATGGGATATAAATGACACATCAAGTTACTTTTGTAGGACAATTATTATGTACCTAGTCCCTCTCCTAGGCTTTTTTATACGTAAAACAGCATTTAATCCTAACAACAGCTGCATGTGTAGGTACAATTATTATCTTCATCATACAAATGAGGAAACTGAAGCGCAGAGAGGTGAAGTCATTACGCAAGGTCACACAGCCAGTAGGTAGTAAGATGGGATTCAAAACCAGGCAATTTACTTTCAGAGCCTGCACTTGTAACCACAAAGCATTATCACAAGGTGTTCTTGAGTAAACTCCATTTGAGTGGCTAGTTTTGCCCAATGTCAGGCTTGACTAACTTCTCGAAATTCTTAGATTTTTTTTTACTCTATAACCCCAGTAGTGGCAGTTAATAACACAGACTGACTGTGAAGTACTCAGATTTGGAGAAAGGAAGTTATTTCTGGCATGCCATAACCATTTCCAAAACCATGATCTTCCTATTCCGTCCTGAGAGTTAACTCCTAGAACACTGGATTTGGAGTCAATGGTTTGTCTCTCCCGGTCATCTGACCTTGGGTGAGTCATCAGGTTTTCTTAGCCTCAGTTTTCTCATTTGAAAAGCTGGGACTAATAACAGCTCTCACATCTTGTTATGGGCATCAAATGAAGTGATATATAGTAAAGAACTTTGAACATTGCACAGCCCGTGTTTGGTGCCTGGGACATAACATTTGAGGTGGTCCTTCAGGATCTTCTCTTCCCACACTGTGCCTTTTGTTGCATCTCAATAGCAGGTAGGATCCTGGGCAACCTGCTGCATGAGCTTCTACCTGAAAGTCAGGTTTGTAGTCACCACTACATCCATGGTACTGCTGTACTTGGTAATAAACATACATGGTGATTGAGTTTGGCCTCAGTGTTGCCTGTTTTCCAACCCTGCATGGGATAACTTGGCCTTCCTGGGTCTGTTTTCAACTTGATTGGCGATTGGAGCATCACAGGACTGTATTTCCCACTCTTACTCTCTCGTTTCTGCCATGCTTCTGCTTGTTGAAAACTGTGCCCATCCCAAATGACAAAATTTCTTGATCAGGCCTTCCCCGAGTCTCCTCCCCATGCTGGGATCTGATTTGTCCTTCCTTGGAAGTCCTTTAAAACTAGACTTGTCTCTTTCTTAGGAAGTACCCAATCATAGCCTTTGTTCTAGTGGTGAGTGTTCTTGTCTTTACTGTGCCCTGCTTAGAGTAGGAACTCTAAAGTAATTCTTTGCATGTTTTACCTTTATGTCTTCCCCAGCATGTAGCCTGGTGTCCTCCATGTATGGGACACATAAAAGATGCCCAGTGAATCAAAGAGCACAGATGTGTGCTCCAGCCTGGGCAAGCAAGAGCACTTGTATTGTCTAGGCTACCAACCCAACCTTCAGGTCACCCAGACTGCATTAAGTGGGGAGTCTTTGATGAGTTGCAGGTTCTACTGGTATAAAGAAAGCTTCAGGGGACCAGCAGAAGCATCTGAATCAGCTTTCAAGATTTCCATTGCTTTTTCTAGACTAGTCATGAACTTAGCAATACTTCACTGGTTCTGACACATGGGGCTTTCAGTTACTACTATTCATTGTTATGAATCCATTCAGGAAACATTTACAAAGTACCTATTTGTATCAGACTGAGGACCTGAGACTAAGAAGACTAAAATGTGACTCTTTCCTGTGAGAGGCCATGGTCTGATACAAAACATAAATGGAGGCAAAAAACTAAAATGCAGTAGGAAAAAGAGATGTGACAGTAGTATGTGAGCAGATGGGAGCAAGTGGAGCATAGTGGAGTCAGAATGATTCAAACCCAGGTTCTAACGCTTAATATGTTGCAGAACATTAGTCTCCAACTCTCAGTTTCCTCATCTGGAATAATATTTACCTTATATGGTTGTTGTAAGGATTAAATTAGATAATGGATGACAAGCACTTGGCATGGCCCATGGTCCATAGAAAGCATTAAATAAATGTTGGCTGCAGCCATTGTTCTCTATAATTCAGTTCCTCTCATCTGTAAAATGAGTGTGGTAATTGCACCTGCCTCATATGATTACCAATAGAATCAAATTATGTAATGCACAGAAGGTGCTTGGCACAGTGCCTGACAGAGTAAATACTCAATAATTGTTAACTGTGATTCTTATTTTGCATAAAGTAAAAAGGAGGGGAACACGGAAGTGTTACAGGCGTAATGTGATAACGGTTACAACTTACTTTGAAGTGCACCAAAAAACTAGATAGATCAGGTAGATGAATAAAGGTATGAAGAGATAGATATGATTAAAAAAAACAGCAAAATCTTCATTGTAGAATCTAGATGGTGGGTACATACATGGGTGTATGTACATGGGTGTTTCATGCTTGAAATTTTCCATAATAAAGTGTTGGGAGAGAAAAGGGAGTGATTGAATGTTTGGATGATCTTTGAAGTAGAATTTGAGTAAGGAAAGGCATGGAAGGAACTAGAGACCTGGAATGACCTGTTCTTTGCTCCACTTCTCTGCCTTTTGAGAGAACTGCAAACGCTAAGTCTCAGGAACATGAGAGAGAAGGTATTCTTTGGGAGATGATGAGTACTTCCGTGCGGAGATGAGAGCGCTTGAAAGAGGGGCAGAAGTTGTAGGCTAAGAGCACAAACATCCTAGATTCGAATTCCAGCTCTGCACTCACTAGCTCTGTTACCTGGGAGAAGTTGCTTAAGTTCTTTTTGCTTTGATTATTTATAAGAATAGAGATAACATTATCTACCTTATAAGACTGCTTTCAATGTTAGATGAGCTAATATCATCATCTTCTTCTTAGGAAAGAGTCTCCTCTCAACTCCTCAAAGCTTAGAGTCTTCTCCATGGTTCCACCTCACCTCTTGTTGAATAAGAAGTTTCTAGAAAGGCTCAGCTGGAGGAGGGAGGGAAGGGTGAGAGGAAGGATCATAGTGGGTGAAGTTTGGGTAAGAAACTGAATGAGAGTCTGGGGCCCAAGAAACAAAGATGAAAACTCAGGTGCTGGTTAGATAGATGAACACAAGAGGCCCCGGAGGTGTGGCTTTCCTCAGTGTCATGCACGTGGTTTCTCATGATATATTTCAAATGTTGGTGAAATTATAATCCTGTTGTAGTTCCTTTGGAGGCTCGTCCATCAACCTGGGCAGTGTGTGTGGCTGGCAGGTAGCCAGCATCATCCCCTGACTCCCGCCCCATATGATTCAGCACAAATCAGACACTTTAATAGCTTCTGATTCCAAGTTTGAACTTGCTCCCAAAGGAAAGCCTGCCTCCCCCATCCACTTTCCTCCCACCTTCACAACCCACACCCCACTTCTAATTTATCAGCTAGTAAATTCTGAGTTGAACTTGGAGCCAGAGTTTCATTTAGTTTTGGCAAAGAATCAACTTCTTCCAAGAAAAGCCAAAAAAAAAAAAAAAAAAAAGAGGAGGAGGAGAGGTGGAAGGGAAGGTTTATAAAAAGCCCAGCTAAACAAAAAGGGCTCATGGAAACAGCTCCACAACATTAACTCAGTGCAGAGAGAGCAGTGCTTTTTGATGCATTAAGTGTGAATGAATTTGAAACAGTGTTGGAAATGTTCTGAACATGCAGCTGAGGTTACCAACCAAGCACAGATGGGTTCCTGGTTTGGAAAGATTTGGGGGTCACCAGTCATTAGCCGGTGACTTAAAAGCTGGAGAGAGGGTTTGGAGGTGACCATGGCACCCACACTCAGTTTCATTCTGGATTGTGTGGTCATTGGCCATGTGACATTCTTGTAGATAGCAGAAGACCTGTTGATCTAAGACGCTGTCCTGTTAGGTCTGTCAACCCCCTGAGGATCAAAAGACATTTCTGGTGTGGACAGTATCCTGAGTTACAGAAAAAGACAAAGGAATAGCTCAACCTCACTCATCACGGAAAAATGTAACCCCAAGTATCAGACTGGAAACAAATTTAGGTTTAATAATAACCATCAGCTTGGAAAAATTACTCTAAAATTCAATAACATCCACTACTGGAAATGGTATGGAAAAATGGCCACTCTCTTATACTGTGGGTTTTAACGTAAACGCTATTACTTTTTGGAAGGGATTTTGACAATATTTTTCTTTACATCCCGCTATGTCCCTACCTTCATTCATTCATTCCTCTCTCTGCCCGCACACCAAATTTCCATAGGCAATCATTCCTCATGTGTTTAATGTGTATTATTTGTATATATTCTTGCAAAATGTGAAACATTGTTTTTTTCACCCTCTATTTTTATTTTTTTTTAATTGAAGTATGGTTGATTTACAATATTATATTAGTTTCAAGTGTATAGCATAGTGATTCAGTATTTTTACAGATTGTACTCCATTAACATTTATTAGGAGATAATGGCTATGATTTCCTGTGCTATACAGTATATCCCTGTTGCTTATCTGATTTGTACGCACCAATTTGTATCTCTTAATCCCATACCCATAACTTGCCCCTTCCCCCTCCCGTCTCCCCTCTGGTAACCACTAGTTTCTTTTCTGTGAGACTGTTTCTGCTTTGCTATATACATTCGTGTGTATTATTTTATAGATTCCACATATAGTGACATCATACAGTATTTATCTTTCTTTGCCTGACTTATTTCACTAAGCATAATATTCTCTAGGTCCACCCAGTCCATCCATGTTGCTGCAAATGGAAGAATTTCATTCTTTTTAGGGCTGAGTAATTTTCCATTATATATATATATATATATATATATATATATATATATATATATATACACACACACACACATATATAATGTATATATACATATACACACTACATCTTTTTTATACATTCATCTCTTGATGGACACAGGAACTTGGGAGGGTTAAATGAGATGAGCAGAGCCTGGCACCTCAGTAATCACTCAATATATGGTAGCAGTTATTTACTGTTAAAAGTGACAGTCCAAGCCAGCTTTTCCTAGTGAAGAATTTTGTTTTATTCCAACCCAGGATTTGTTTTATTCTCTCTAACTTGTCTATCAGGAATTTCCCCTGAATGGGTGGAAGTGGACATATTTAGACGTGCATCCCTATAGAATGCCATGCTCTCTTCTAACTTCAGTCTTCCCATTAGACCAATAAGAAACACAATGTCCATGGAAATTCAGTGACTTGTCCTAGTTCATAAGGCTGGGACTATAAAGCCAGGTTTCTTGACTTCAGCAAGCTACCCTTAAAGTATTTAGAGCCCCATCCATGCATAACCATCTGTGACTATTGGTAAAGGAGGGGCAGAATGGTACCCATGAGAAATTCTCTGGGTGGAAGAGCTATAAAATGTCACCTGATCTGTTGCCCTTCCCCCACGCCTCGTCTCCTTCAGTGGCACTCCCTCAAGGGCCAGTGGCCAGGATCAGGGGCAGCTTTCAGCATGTAGGATGGAGCAGACCTGAGCAGGCCACAGCTATGCCCTGGGTGCCCCCTTACTTCCTCCTCACAAATAAGCTAATGCTTCTCCTTATGGCAGAATCCCACTCTTCAACTCAACACACTTTGTAGATTCTTTGAAATTGAAATCACTACTCCTCGTTACCCTTTTTGTCTTGTTTCCCAAAGGACTGGACATTTTTAGTGTCCTCTGAGCTAGCTGGGCACCAAGTCCTACCACCACCCTGAAGGGAGTTCTCCCAATAGAAGGGAGGTGTCATCTGAACCATTGTGACCATTGCAGAGACTTTGGCAGACCAAAAGCCCTGGGCATCAGCTCAAGCTAAGTAACTTAAAAAAAAAAAGTCCCTGCCTTCTTGATCCTGGCATGTTTTTGGTTCACTTTTAAGGAATTTCTCATCATTAGAGCTGTTTGAAATGAAATAGGAAGTTTCTCATCTCTGAAAGTGTTTAATCAGAGACTAGCAAACCACTTGATAAAAATATTGTACAGGTGTTAGATGACCTCAGAGTCCCTCATTCTAGGGCAAGGCCTTATCTTTTTCCTTAACCACCAAAGAGGGAGTAAATAAAGGGAATCCTATACAGGGTGAGGGAGGATTTAATCAGATTTCCCATACTAAAAAGTATTTCTGTGAAGGAAAACCAATGTGATGTATAGGATGTAACCTTGGACTTGGAGTTAGGACATCGGCCAGGGTCTATCAACCTGCTGAATTGCTTTCACTTTTTCTGCTCTCTGGGTCCCTGTATCCTTACCTAGAAAATGAAATGGTGGGATTAGAGCATCTCTAAGTTTTCTTGTGCTGGGAGCTTTGTTTGGGAGCTCATAATTGATCAGAAAATAAAGTTCCAACATCTGTGTGCAGATAAACATATGGCAGATCCATGGTGAAAGAGTAAAACCCACAGAACTTTCCATAGTATACATGTCATTATTCACTTGTGTTCTTGGCTAAGAAAAGTGCATATTGGGGAAGGAAGTAGGAGGAGTCTTAAAACCTTCTGCATCAATAGTGCTCAACCTGGTCATGGAAGCCTGTCCACCAGATGTGGCTCTTTTATAGCAGCTTGTGCTTCAGGTCATAATAAAGAGAGGGTCTGTGTTTTAAGTTCCCAGAAACCCTGGCTTCTGTGGGCTAGGAAGATACTCCTGCTTCCTTTCATGCTAGGGCTGCCATAACAGAGTACTACAGATTGAGTTCCTTAAACAACAGAAATTTATTTTCTCACAGTTCTAAAGGCTAGAAATCCAAGATCAAGGTGTCTGCAGGATCGGTTCCTTCTGAGGGCTGTATGGGAAGAATCTGTTCCCAATTTCTCTCCTTGGCTTGTAGATGGCCATCTTTTTTCTGTGTCTCTTCACACTGTCTTCCCTTTATGTGTGTTTCTGTGTCCAAATTTCCCCTTTTTGTAAAGGACACCTGTCATATCGGATTGGTGCCCACCCTAATAACCACATTTTAACTTGATTGCTTTTGTAAAGACCCTATCCTCAAATAAGGTCACATACTGGGGTGTTTCAGCTTCATGCAGTGAAGCTTTATAATTATACATGAGTGAAGCAGAAGCAGGTTGTTTTGAAGAGGCAAGAACTCATGCAGGAAAGGCTTCAGTGACTCAGTAGAGAAAGATGAAGCCTTTAAATTCTGACTCCTAGATCCCAGGTGAGAGCTCATTCCAGCAGAATACCCCATTGTCCAACCTGACCCAATGCTATAAAGCTGCTGGTTGAACATTCCAAAGGCCATCATGAGCAACAGAGCCCAATGTCAACTTCTCAGATCTGTCAGCCATGAAAACACTGGACCTTCCCCAGTTTTCGAGCTGGAGAGAAATTTCTTATCCTAATGTGATGCAAGTCTGACTAGAGAATGCTAGTACATAACAACATGAGTTTTACCTATCACCTGGAAACAAGCAAAGAAAATAAACAAATTGAAGGGCAAGGAGAGGTCAAGAAAACTCAGATTCTCCATCCTCTGAAGATCCTTGAGAGTGTGATAGAAAATGGACCACATTGCCTACCAATTTCAAAGTGTTAACAGTAATAAAAGGTGAAATTTATCAAGCATGTATTATATACCAGGCATTATGCTAGGTGCTTATACATTTTCCCATTGAATCCTTATAAAACTCTTCAAGTTTGTTCCTACACAATTTCTAGAGTGGTGAGGATCAAATGAACTAATGCACGTAAAAGTGCTTAGAAATGGTGAAGTGTTATAAAGCCTCAAAGATTCAATGCATGATAGTATTTTATTAAATGACCCCTGAAATTCCTTTTAGCCTAAGACTTACGTAGTGAAATAATAGATGCCTAAAAGTTATGTGATATAGCCCTCTCATATACCACAAAGCATCACTCAGAGAAGTGACATCAGCTTGTTAGAAAGGGACAGAAATGCTGTGCAACCTGCTTAGGGAACTACAGTCATGTAGAAACTTCCTTCAGTAACCAGGAGGGCACTCAGGTCAAATAGGTTGGCCATCGACCAAGACACACAAGTTGTCAACACCCAGACCAGGTGGAAAAGAAGCCAAGTTTTTCATTGCCTTCTGCATCTTGGTTAGTGGCTCTGATCAGGGATATAGAATATACAAGGTTGGATCTCTACTGGACTCAGTTTTCATATCAACAGAATGGGGGTAATATTTTGCATGTCTCTATAATGTGTTAAATGAGCTTATGTGTTTGAAAACATCCATCGAAGTGCTGACACACAGGAAGTAATAAAAATAATAATTAAACACCCACTGTTTCAGCCTGGTTGGGAAATAAAGGCTCAGAATTTGTGGGGCTCACGCAGGGCGACACATTTTATATAATGGGTGGTGTTTGAAAGGAAGTGAGTCTGCAGGCCTTGGAACTAGTGGAGTATAAATGCCCTTTGGGCAAGAGCTTTGTTCCTTCTTATTCACACAATGCCACCCACCTTGTCATTGAATCACTCCCTCCTCCTTGGCAGTTCTCTTTTCTGGGAGTGTGGAGGCATGTGAAGGAGTTTGTGTTGGGACACTGTGGAGTTGTTTTTAATCTCATTTAGACATGTTAAACTAGAGAGCCAGAACTAAAGCTGAGGGCATTAGATTGGCTGTCAGGGTGAGCTAACCAGGTACATAGCTTGGGGGATATATAGCTGCACTGGTGAAACAGAGGCTTTGGAATCTGATAGATGTATGTGTTTGTGGGCAAATTTCTGAACTTATCTGAGCCTCAGCTTCAAGAATTAGATATGATAATTCATATAAAGCATTTGATCAGTATGTAATAGATGCTCCATATTTTTATTTTTAAGGCACTTTTATATACACCATCCTAAATGATTTCATTTTTAAGTGAGGTAAACAGGATAGGGACTAGAGACAGAGACTTCCAGATGAATGAGTTTCTTAATACTTCCAGCTCTGTGTTCTAGTTCTTGTTCTGAAAACTGCACAATCAAGCAGCTGTTGGTCTGCCCTTTGCTCTCTCATGGAATTAGACTAAATCATTTTCAAGTGATGTAGTTTAAAGATGACTGTACACCCACATGTGTTCCAGAAGTGTCACATGACCTCTGTCCATATTTGGAAATTGAGGGTGTGAGGGCAGAGGGAGTGGAGGGGTGAAGGTCAAACCACGTGGTTGCCATTCAGTCATAGGTTCTTTTTAAAGATTGGCTGGTGAGTTCTGAAAGGCAGATCATCTCTAGCACTTAGATCTCAGAGTTGTGGAGGCAGAGCCCCAGATGAAGGAATTTTTGGCTCTTTCCCATAGACTGACCGTCCTGCACAAGGTCTGTGGGAGTGTTGGCAGCAGTGAGATGAAGGGAATAAATGGAGTCATAACTCTGGATAGATCTGGTAACTGCTGGTGACTGAGTTCTTGTTGGCTACAGCTCATCATATCTAAGACCCCAGATTGGATACTCACAGGCTGGTTCTGGTCTGAGACCCCTGGAAGTCTCCTTATAGACAGTTTCCCCCATCTAAACTTGGTGGAAGGTGAGTCTGATCTACAATGCCACTGCGTTCTGAGGGCTTCTGGTGCCATTCCCAAAGCCTGTCTCAGCAATTTAACTGTATATCAGAGGGTGAGTGGGCAGGTTACACAGTGATGAAGGGTCACATCAGGGGAAGCACCTGGGACGAGCTTGTCTGTTGACCTGATCAAACCTTCTCATTACACTCATTCTCAGAAAATATTGCTTGTCTTGTCCCCTATGTGCTCAGTGGGAAAACTCAGAAGATTTAGCTGCAGGTAGCCAAACATTGCCATTGGTGATGGCAGATCACAGTGAGCCAGGGTGGGAAAGTCAAAGTGGTCTTCTGAAAGCCCAGCGTCTTCTGTCCCAGAGGGGTGGCAATGGAAAGTTGATGCTGCCATCCAGCCATTCTCCACATTCATACCCAATATATGGTCATGGTGAATTATGTAATAGAAGATTTTTTTTTCACTTTGTATACTCAACATGTGTATTCTGTGTGTCTGTTACTTGATTGTTTAAGATAGTGTTATACCTCAAATAAAATTTTTCTAGCAGCAAGGACCCTATCCTTCAGAATTATTCTCCATAACTTGCCATTGTTCCATAGGTAAACAGCCCATCTCAAGGTTATTACTCAAAATATATTCCTTTTTGGCAGGGGGTAGAGGAGGGCGTAGGCAGAGTGACAAATTCTAATTTCAGGGCCTCTGAAAAGCTTTTATTCTTTTCCACAGAATGGTCTGAGATTTTCTCCTAGAAATCTCAACCTCTAGAAATTATTTTCTTAAACTTCAGGCTTTGTTTCCTAGCAACATGCTAGAAAAGTTCTGTAGGAAAGGACACTCGTTAATGCTTATCTCTCAGTTACACTTGATTAGGGACAAGTATGAGATTTTACATAAAACCAATTTTTCCAGGGAAGGGATGAGGGTTGTTTGAATGGGTTAGCAGGGAGAGGAATGAGGAGAATGAGAGGGCTAGGAATCAGGCTCACCTTAAGAGGATAAGGGTGCAGAAAATACTATGTAATGATGCAGAAGCAAAGCTTTTATTTTTTTCAAAAGTTTGAGAAAAATCTGCCTTGATGGTATCTTGTAACACAGATGCATTGTGTCCTGTGCTTTCTCTTTAGCCAAGTCATTGTTAAAGAGTAAAGCTACAATTCTCGGACATTATGAAAGGAACACATATCAAAGATCTTATATCCCTCAATAATTAATGAGGGAACCAGCAAGAAGTTATAACTGGTTTGAAGGAGAATTCAAAGAACCACACAAATACAGGCTATGCAGAATACCAAAATCAATAATAAATGGTGATATTTCCTGAACTTGCCCAAACTTGAATGAAACACCCTATTGATAAAGCCTTTAGTGCCCTCTTTATTAATTGTGGGGTTCGATATTATCTCCATCAGTACAACTTTTAGTTTTTGAAAACAATAACAAAAACTTGATTCTGTTGTAGTTAATTGTAGAGAATTGTTACAAACTGGGTTCCCCATTGTTGACATGTAAGCGACCATGTTGATTACTGGAGAGGAGAAGGTCCTGCCTTGGGAATGACGGCATAGATGCAAAGATCTTTCTTCCTCTGCACTGATGTCCTGTGTGATCTAAGGGGATCCACATCTGTTTCCTGTTCCCCTAATTATGATACTAGTTTTGACTTATTTTTCCAAAAAGCGGTGCAAGAAAATCAGAAAAAATATTGTCAAGTGAATTAAAATGCCCACCAAGCCCAGCACCCCAATACAGAAGTCGCTTAATTAAGGCACTGGCTAACACAGCAGAAATCCAAGTAAAGAAGGGGGAGATCTTCAGTGGCCCTGCCCAGCCTGGTCGGTGCAAACCTTCTGAACTCACAAACACCCTTGTCATTTCTCCTGGCAGCCTTCCCCATGCTGTTTGTTTGCAGCGACTTGACACGTTGGCGCCCAGAGACAGGGCAGGGCAGGGAAGGCTTTGGAATCTGCACAGCTCATTGCCCTCCCCCACCCCCAAAAGCTCTGTCCTCAAGCTCTGTCTCTGGGGCCCTCGGATCAGATTGCTTGCTTCCAGGTGCCAGAGAGACACTTTTCTGTTTGCTCTCCCACCCAGACTGCCCTCAGTTTGTCTTTCCCCCAGGTGGTGATGGCAAGTGACAGGGGCTGTTTTGAAAAGAATCTTTCTTCTTCCCCCTCTCTCTTTCTTCCTCCTCTCAAACTGCAAGAACATATTGGCTTCTTTCCATCACTTGGGGCTTGTGTTGGAGATTTGCGTCTGCTCTTTTCCCCTGTAGATAGCCCAGAAGTTAAGGTAGGGGTACAGTCTTTGGAGGTGAAGTGTTTTTTGGAGGACAAGCAGGAATGCTCAGAACAGATTACACTGGTGATGGTAACACACTTTTGATCGCAGCCCATGAAGCCTATAGTCCTAGGCTATGTGGTCTTTCACTGGCTTATTTTCTACTACCCCCAAGCATAAGGTATTACCCAATCTGAGTACATTTCATGTCCTAAACAGCTGGCAAAAATTTCTTGTCCTGCTGTTAATCTCTCTGGTCTATGACTCTTTCCTAAGAATATTTTCTTTTTGAAAAGGACACCTATGGGTCTTTAAAATGGCAGAACTTTTACATTAGTGAGGAAAATTTATGTTGCAACCCAGCTCGAACTAATTTAAGCAAAAACAAGAAGGTAATGCTTCACATAGCTGAGAAGTTCAGAGGTGTAGAGTAATGGAGAGGTTCAAAATTGGTCACCAAGATCCAGGCTTCCTGCCGCTCGGGTTGTCATATTTAGTAAATAAAAATACAGGACACCTAGTTAGATTTGATTTTAGAGACAGAAAAAAAGCCACAATTTTTTTAATATAAGTTTGTCCCATATTGCTTCCTATATTTTATCTCTACCTGACACCCTATGTCAGCTTTCTTCTGCTTCTCATGTTAGGATTACTCTCTGGCAGGCTCTAGCCATGAGGTGACAGAATGACTGTTGGAGGCCCTAGACTCACATCTCAGAGCCAAGAACCATGGAAGAAGAGCCCTTTTGTCTCAAGAGTTCTAGCAATAGTCCCAGGGCTGCATATCAATGACCTCGCTTGGTCTTGTGGGCAACTCACAAGTAAACACTCTGCCCAAGGGGATGAAATGCTGGCTAGATCTGGGCCATGTTTCTACCTCTACAATTGAGTTGTGGAGTTAGCACCATCTAAACCATGTGGATTAAGTGTGGGTAGGCATGTTCCCAAAGGCAAACCAGAGTGCTGTTACCAGAAGAAAGATGAATGCTAGCCAGACATCAACTCCGTGGTCTAGTAGTAGACATTCTCTAGGGCAGGGCTCTCTGGAACTCCTCACATCACACAGTGGCTTCTTGGAGTCTGACATGGAGCACAGAGAAGTGGACCATTGTTTTGCTCCTAAAGGATAAGTTTGGAGAATGGATGGCAATCTAGGTAGCCCCTAAATCAATAGCAATAACAGTATCAAATGTTTATTTTATTCTCTGTGTGGCCTTTGGTACCTAGATTGAGTCCTACATAAACATAGAAAGGAAGACGTTGTTGATGTTCATGAACTTACATTTTAGTGAGAGATAGCACGTTGTACCTTGTTCTAAAGTCTCATCACACTTCCTTTGTTTCTGCATACAAGTAATTATGAGTATACAAAGAAGGGATGAATTAATTCCAGACAAGGCCTGCTGGGGGAGATGCATTTGAGCTGGATCTTAAAGGATAGATAGAGTTTAGACAGGCAGATATGGAGGACAGAAAGAGAAGAGTTCCAAATGGAGGAAGTAGAAGAAGCAAACCTTTGACTTCAGGTTGCTGCCACCTGCATGGGAAGGCATTGTCTTTCAAGGAGATGGATCTTGATGTGGAACCTTGACTTCATTCAGGATTGAAAAGACATTAAGGAATCCTGGGAAAATGGATAAATTGATTAGGTCCTCTGAGTGAGATAATAATTTGGTACTCCTTCCAACGTTGTTCACAGTTCATTTAAAGAAAAGACTGAGTGCTGTGAGGGTAGGGGGGAGTTGGAGAAGAGGGACCCCAGGTGGGGGCATACAAACCCTTTCTCTTGTCCATGGTAATTCCACTCTAGCCCCAGACTTTCATATTCCACTCAACAAATCAAAGACCTGAAGTTAAATGGACACATCTTCCTTACTTAGCAAGTATCTAGGGTTCCTTAAGCCTAACCCTTGGAGGAAGGAAGATCTCACCTCCTTGCCCCTAAGTGCCTTAATATACCTTCTAAGCACATACAGTATTCTTCCTGAGGTGAACCCTGATAAATTCTGTTTCCTCACACTGCCAGGATATTTGACTTCACTGATGATGTTTGGTGTGATGGCCTGCCTCTTCCTCCAAATTTGACACTACTCTGAAGGGGTGAAGGTTGGAAACATTTTGCCCCTTTAGTTCATGGCTTCCTGAGCATGTTGTTCAGAGGAGATCTGAGTGTGTGTCACTGGCTCACTTAGGCAAAGACCCTTTGGAGAGTGAGATTTTTTCCTGGAGTGACCATCAAAGACTGCAGTAGAGGTTGAGGGCATGAGTGGTGGTGCTACCAGTTGGGTCAGATTCCTGGATCTTCCATTTAACTGACACTGAGTGACCCAGAAGTTCAGAAGAATAGTTATTAGTTCGTGGTTAACCGATGGCCTTTTCTTGAGGACTGCTGTCTTCAAGGATGGACAGTAGTTTGGTGGTAGGACAGGTGTCCACAGCTCTTCCTATTCACAGGCTGTACTAATCTCCAGCCCAAAGGTTTCCTTCACCTATGTCTTCTATCAACATTGGCCTGATCAGGATTCTCTGACATGAAAAACCCCAAATTAAATTTTTCTTAAGAAAATGTTACTATTATTTCAGGTTTGTGTCTTTAGCATACATTTAAGACAGATCCCTCTGTGTTACAGTGAGCATCCTCTAATGAAATGAGCTAGAGTATGTTATTCTAGAAAAAGATATCAATGGACAAAAAAACTGTCTAGAAAAGTAAATAAATCAGTTTGACTCATGGTAGAGCCAAGTTATCCTTCTGAGTCAACGATTGAAAAGTGAATTAAACTAGACAAGAAAAAAACAACGTAATAGAGTAATAACTCTAAATAGTGTCGTCTCATATTCCTGCCCCCAGGAGAAATTGTACCTACCATCTTGTTGGACAACTGGGTTATATTCTTTGTGGACAAACTCAAGGTTCCCCTGCTCTCCAGCCCTATTTTCCCATGGTGTGTACTGTGTTTATTTGTGCTCATACCCTTCACCTCATGCCAACGTTACTCCTTTTATCCTAGGATCTCCTCTTCCAGAGTGAGTTTGTCCTGTATGTCTCTCAGATACTGGGAGCCAAAAACAATAGCACAGCCTAAAATTTTCCTTTTATTTATTCTCATGCTCCTCATCTCTCTTGAAAGGCACTATTTTCTTGATCTTTTAAAAAAGAGACCTCCTGGAGGAACCGTTAAGTACCTATGGTTTAGTGAAAGAAGCCAGTCTGAAAAGGCTACAAACTGTACGATTCCAACTATGTGACATTTCAGAAAAGGCAAAACTGTAGAGATAGTAAAAAGATCAGTGGTTTTGGAGTAGAGGAAGAGGAGAAGAATGAATAGGTGGCTCACAGGGAATGTTTAAGACAGTGAAACTATTCTGTATCCTATTGTATTAGGGGAAAAGGACATGTGCATTTGTCAAAACACATAGAACTGTACAGCACAGGATGAACCTTAATGTAAGCTACGGACTTTAGTTACAAATAGTGTACTAATATTTTCAAATGTACCACACTAATGCAAAGGTGTTAAAACTAGAGGGAGGACAGGAATATATGGGAGCTCTGTACTTTCTGTTCAACTTTTTATAAACTTAAAACTTTTCTGAAAACTAAAGTTTATTAATTAAAAAAGGAAAGCTCTTTTTACCCCAAGTATTTTTCCCTATTTCCTCTATCTCCTTTCAGGAATGTTTGAGTTAAAATGACTTAGACTTGCTGAGGGTCAAATTTAGATCACCAAATATTCCTGCATCATCAGTATTTCAAATTATTTAAAAAAAAAAACATATAAATTTATGTTTCTGTGCTAATCGTAAGTAATTGGCACATGTTCACTCAAACCATGAAGCAGAGCCGCAGGCCGACTTCAAGTTAACAAGATGTTCTCGTTTCCTCCAATTCTGTCCTTTCAGATCATACGTCTTGTCTTTCTCCTCCTCCCTGTGCCTTCTCACTGACCTAAACACTGTCTGTCAGAAATTTATACAAGGAACTGGTGGGTAGGAATCTTGCATGTAACTCTACAAGGGTCCCTTTCTCTTGGTCTCGTTGGGAAGAACTTCATTGCATCCCTTGCCGACCCCTCTTGACCATCCTTCAGTGACTCATAAAAACTGAATTGGGAATCCACTGAGTTTGACTCAAGAGTGTGGTTCATTATCTTAAAAACCCCGGTCACACATATCTGAGATGATCCCTAAAGACTCTCCAGATATTTATTTAATGAGAACAGCAAACCCAAACAGAGAGCTGTGTGGTTACAAAAAGAATTTTAAACAAAGTCCCTGAGTAGTGTTCTAGCCCTCTCTTCTATAAACAGGCCCTCTCTGTCATCATGCTGGCTATTCTGCAGGGACCAGAGTTATCTGTCTTGAGACACTGAAATCACAGAGTACTGCACTGCCTCAAGGCAGAGAAAATAGCCCCAGGCCTCGGGGAAGGAGGTTTACAGGCAGATCTTTTAGCAGGACTATTGCTATTTAGAAGCCAGAATATTGTCATTTTCCCACTTTCAGCCCCAAAGGTAGGCTTCTGGCCTGAGAAGTAGGGAAGGAAGACTCTGTGTCCTCCTACAACATGTCAGTCAACACGTTAGGCACTTTATACAAGCCAGTCCACTTAACCCTTGGAAATGGGTATCAGGATTCCTCAGTTTACAGTTAAGGAAAAAGATGGGCGGGGAGAGAAAGCAACACATCCAAGTAAAGTGGCGAGATCATCCCTCTAGCTTGGCACTTTCCACTGGTATTAATACAATGCAAGGCACAAATATGAGACAATTTTATGATTTCAAAATTTCTAGTAGCAATATTTTTAAAAAAGTAAAATAAGCAGGTAAAATTAATTTTAATCATATATTTTATTTAACCCAATACATCCAAAATATCTTTTCAACACATAGTTAATATTAAAAATGTTGAGATCTTTTTCCCCTTATTTGCTGTATAAAGGCTTCAGAATTTGGTGTGTATTTTATGCTTATGGCCCATTTCAATTCAGACCAGTCACATTTCAAGTCACGTATGGATCATAGCCTCTGTATCAGACATTCTAGTTCTTTTGTTTTTATCCTTGGGTTCAGTGGCACCACCCAAGGTCTGTTTTGCCTTAACCCTTCAATGAATTGTGTTTTAACAGGCTGCCCTTGACTTTTGGTGAAGAACACAGCCATACGAAGTGTCACAGCCAGCAGAGGCAAGAGTGAGAAGGTTACTGACTACTGCCGAATCGTTCACTGCTCCTCGCAGCCTCGCACTATTTAAAGGAGGTATTTACTGTCGTTCCAAAATGATATGCCTCCTTCTTTGTCATAATTAATATTTTGTAGCCAATTCTGTGTTTGTTTTGCATTGGCTATCAGGAGGCTTGGGACCAAATTGGACTCAATTTTAACTATGGATAGAGTAGTGATTTAATGGAGGAATATGATAACATATTTTGTTAGATGGTCTGGACTACATGAATATGCATAATCTGCTCGGGGTAAAGTTTTCTTTCTGGTAAAGGGCTATATCTATTTCCCTTCCTAGGCAAAAGGTGCTATATATAATTTAATATGGTGAACAGCTCTGGGAAATCTGCTGTTATGAGACTAGCGTGGATAAATTTTTTACTTTAATTTACTTTTGAGGCTTTCAGTAGGTTTTTCTTTCTTGAAAACTCTTAAACTGTGCTTCAGAATTAAGTAAACCATAGAGTACTATTCTCTCTTTTCTTTGGTGAACTATAAAGAAATACAGAAAAGAGTGTAATATTTTCCCAAATGAAAGCAAGAATAAGAGTTTCCTCCATCTGCAGAAATGATATATAAATATAGATCCTTTTACTTAATTGGGTTGTGTGTTTATTTATTTATTTATTTTAAATTTATTTTTGGCTGTGTTCGGTCTTCATTGCTGCATGCGAGCTTTATCTATTTGCAGCTTACGAGGGCTACACTTCGTTGTGGTGCACGGGCTTCTCCTTGTGGTGTCTTCTCTTGTTGCTGAGCATGGGCTCTAGGTGCACGGGCTTTAGTAGTTGTGGCATGTAGGCTCAGTAGTCGTGGCGCACGGGCTTTGTTGCGCTGCGGTATGTGGGATCTTCCTGGGCCAGGTATCAAACCCTTGTCCCCTGAATTGGCAGGCAGCTTCTTCTTCCCACCAGGGAAGTCCAATATAGACCCTTTTCTGCTTCTCCCTAATTTATGTTATTTTTTACAGAAAGGTCTGGTGCTATTCAGTCTACTTCATGAAACCTTACCAGAGAAGTCTCCAGAGATGGTGCTGTTGTATTGCTGGTTCTCTGGAAGACATTTGCAATAAAGGTAGATGTGATGGATCTGAGAGGAGCCTTTCAAGTCTTTGGGATCATCCAACCCCTTCATTTTACAGTTGAGGAAACCATCATCACATCCACCCACAGGGATGGTAACATTTGTGATGGTGTCATATATCAGAGTTGCAAAGAGCTGGTGGAAGCTTCAAGTGCAACGGGAGGCCATCTCAGAGACAAGGGAATTCGTGGTCTACATCTTTTTATCCAGACTCCATACTTGATCACTGAGCTCATTTCCTTTTAATTCCTTATTGGTATCACCCTGCCAACTCAAGCCAAGTCCTCATGATTTAGAGAATCTTTATTTCTGTCTAAAGTGTATTATGTTATTGATTCATCTTGTCTTTGATTATTTGGGCCACCATCTAGAATTGGAGAGAGAGAGAGAGAGAGTAGAAGAAGGAGGAGAAGGAGAAGAAGAAGGGGTGTGGGGAGTAAGATAAAGGGGAAGGGGGTGAGTGAGAGGTTAAACACTGAGATAAATGACAAAAATAGTAGCATATCTGTGCTTTTCAATTCCTCAGGCATGCACTAAGCACCCACCAAGGTCATGCTGGTGAACACACAGATAAATAAGACCAGCTCATATTCCCTGTTTTTAAGTACACAGTGGAATCCCTCTTTTACCTTATTTTTTTCACTCTATTACCAAATCTTTTCCTCTTAGTCTCCTCCATCTTAGTAAAAGATACCATTCTATAATTAGGTACATTAGCTAAAACTCAGAATCATCCTTGATTCCAAACTCTCCCTCACTCCCATTCCGGACTCTCATCCAGTCATCGTTCTTGTGTCTCTATCTCCAAAATACAGCTTACTTTTCTCCATCCGCACTGCCATCAAGCAGGGTGGATGCTATGACTTCTATCTGAACCTCTAGAATGTTCTGGTTCTACTCTCCCTCCTCTATGGCCCATTCTACCCAAAGCACCAGCATGAGCTCTTAAAAACCAAATCAGATTATGTTACCTCTTTGTTTAAAATCCTTCAGTGCAGTTTGAAATAAATGCAAATTATTTAAGGTAGCTTATGAGGTTTAGCCCCTTCCCACTCCAGCAGCCTCATCTCGATCTACTCCCCTCTTTGCTAGCAAAACTTGAGCCATACTGGGTGCCTGTCATGCCATCTGTTTTGTTGTCTCTAGTTAACTTCCCGTATAAACTGTGTGATGTACATGTTAACTGACCGTGCAGCTTAGCTTCCATCTACACTCTAGGGGGCAGTTAGGCAATATTTAAATCACCCTAATAAAAATGCCATGCTCTAGAAATGGCCTCAGCAATTGCTTTAAATATCAATTTCTAAATCTGCATTAAAGGATATATTAATTATTATAAACAATGTTGCAAATAACTTTTCAGTGATGAAATGAGTGGTGTTCAAGATATGTGATTGGCTGGAAGGTTGTATAGCACCTCCACCTTTGCATAAATTATAAGAACCTAGCAAGCCTCGTAACCAGCACTTTCTAAATGACCTCCTTGTTCTAGAACTCAATTTAGCCTGTGTGCCTCCACTTAGGGGAAGACCTCGACAGAAAATTCTTGCTGTCAGAATATGCCTCTACCTCAGGGTTCACATTTCAGACAAGGTATTTGTGGGGTGCCCCGAAGGACAGAGCAAGTTGTGTGGCTATCTTTCAGTGTTCTCAATAATAAATGTTTGGGCATCTGGCGGAATTTGGTTTGAGGCTTGTTTCCTTTGCAATATGCCACCTGGCACATGGTTGTGGAAGAGCAGCCATATGGCTAACCTCCTACTCTGATTGTCTAGAGAATGCTATAGCAGTGAACAGCCAGATTGGCCTTAGGTGAGGCTCCACTACCCACAAAAAGGCAGAGTTCTTTACCGCTTCAGGAACTTTCCATTGCAGTTCCCTTTGCTGGGAATGCTCTCCTCCCTTGGTAGTCATCTTCTGATTTAGCTTGTTTCAACTTAAATTTTGGCTTCTCCAAGTAGCTTACTTGACTGCTCTTTCTAGTAGGTGTCAATCACTTGCCTGATTGCGCTCTCATCTGATTGATCCATCCCTGGTCTTTTCCTGTTCTACTCTGAACCAAGGGAGCTGGCTCTAGCCAGATTTGGCCAAGGGGAGGCACTAGTAGAACATTGGGGTATGAGAGAAAGGGAGAAGCCAGGGTACTTTTCTCTCTCGTGCTCTATCTTGGTTGGCATCTCTAATAGATAAGCCCTCATTTCAAGTCCTGATTCCCATGGGCAGCACCCCTTCTATGCTTCTAACTTGCAGGTAGTCCTGGCTTCCAGGCTCAGGTATTAGCACCACTTCCCCTTGCCCCTCCAGCCCTGGGGGTGGCAGTGAACTTCCTATGTTGCTAACATCTGATGACTTTCATTGTCCTCTCTTCTTTCCATCATGTGTACAACAACTCCTTGTATTAAATCCCCTCTGTTTATGATACCTGGATGACTTCTGTTTCCTGATTAAACGCTGTTCTACTATACCCTATAGTAGCATATTACACCCCCTTGCTTTTTTTTTCCCCCATAGTTTCTCTCAAAAGTTATAATTATTTACTTGTTTATTTGCTTACTAGCATCTTGTCTATTTCCCTCATCAAACTGTGATCTCCATAAAAAGGGATACCACCTATATTTGGTCACCATCAGATCATCAATGTCTTCAGAGTCCCAGGTACTCAATAATAATTAATTAAAAGAATAAATTAACCTAGTACCTGGGTTTTCAAATCCTGGATCCATGAACAACTCAGGAACACATGGATGAGCTTCAGGACATAAATAAACCTTTTGAAATTAAATACAAATGTTTGTATGAATTTGTGTATGTGTGTTTTTCCCCTCACAGGCAAGAGTCCATAACTTTCATTAGAGTTTCAGCATATTAAGACCTGAAAATTAAGAGTCAGTGCACCTAGTGGGAGAGATACACACATGAACAACTGTTATTAGAGTTTTATAATATTGATGTTAATAAAAGTACTTGGGGCACAGAGGAAGGATGAGTCTCTCCAGTTGTTCAAGCCAAAAACTGAGAAGTTATCCTTGACATCTCATTTTTTCTTATTCTTCACATCTAAATCCATCAGCAATTATATCAGTTGGCCCTACCTTCAAAACATATCCAGAATTCAATCTCTACCATCATCACCCTGGTCTAAGCCAACATTATCTTTTCTGGATGAATGAAAAAAGACTCTTGTCCTGCTGCTTCAGCTCTTCCCCTTAAATAGTCTATTCTCAACAGAGCAGCTCAAAGTCTGACAGGAGTCAGATCGTGTCACTTATTTGCTAAAAACTCTTCAGTGGTTCCCGTCTCACCCAGAGTTAAAGTCAAAGGCCTCCCAGGGCCCTCTGTGAGCCAGCTTTTTGCTGTCTTTCTCTCTCCTCATTTCCTACCTCTCTCCGCCATGGCCCAACCTGCCTTGCTGCTGTTTCCTCTTCTACCACAGGGCCTTTGCTCTGGCAGGTTCCTCTGCTGGAAGGCTCCTCTCTCATTACAGCCTCTTTGTTCCTTCATCTCTTTCAGGTCTCTGCTCACACAACAAATAATGCCCCTGCTCCCTACTCTCTCTATCCTGCTCATCTTGCTTTATTTTTATCCATAGCATGGTTCACCACCTGACCTACTATTTATTATATTTATGCGTTTATTCTTTATCCCTTCCATCCAAACATGAACTCCAACAGGGCAAGGACATTGTTTAATTCAAGCCTGGAACAGTGCCTGACACATGGTAGATTTTCAATATATATTTGTTGAGTGAGTGTGGTGGTAGTGACCTTTAGAGAATCTTAAAGGATGAGTAGCATTTAGAGGGACAAAGACAGATGGGTGATAGCAAGGGAGAAAGGTAAGTGAGAAGTATCCATCAAGGCTGGATTGGGATAGAGTTTTTTCCTCCTGAGTATGTTTTAGTTTCAGAATTTTATATTCACCCATCACCTATTTCCCCTGCACAAAGGTCTATCCTAGATAAGTTCATAACTGGATAGAGATTCTGCCTCACACACAGAATTGGCTCTATATTATTATTTGCTTAGTCCATGGGTGTACGTGGCAGAATTCAACTACTGGGCTAAAGGGATTTAGAGTTTAGTTAGCTATTGCTGTTTCGGGGTGAGTTCTTGACATACCTGATGAATAACGCAACAGGTGATTGACTTGGGGGGACAGGAATTGATAGTGGAAATAGAGCAATGTTAGTGAGAGGGAAGGGGAGAGAGGAGAGAGAGAAAGAGAGAGACAGAGACAGACAGACAGACCGAGGCATAACAGAAACTTACTGAGGAGTTTGAGGAGTTCCAGGTCATCCAATAAGTCTTTTCCAGACTCTCCCATCTGTCATCCTGAAATGCTGGTGAGATTGACTTCAAGGAACACAGTCATCTTTTGTTTTTGGAGACTGCAGGGTAAATATTACAGATCTGGAACTGTTGGCTCAAGACTTCAAAGCCTTGAATAAAGCTGCTGGATGATTTGGAAGCCACCTGGCAGGAAATCTAACTTTTGCAGTTTTTTTCCTTCCCATTCCTTAATTCCAACCTGCCTTCCCTTTCTTCCTCAACACGAAATTAGCTATTTGGATGCCATAGATGCAGTTTAGACTTGGGTACCAGCCAAGGTCATGGGGCTCAGTGTATAAGAAGTGAATGCCAGCTGTATTTCAGACAGAATTTCCAAGGCCAGAGAGGTGGAGGGAGGGGGGTATGGGCTTCCTGATCCTGGATTTTCTTCTCTCTTCTACACACACACACACACACACACACACACACACACACACACACAATCCCTTTCTACTTCTAATTTCCTGCTTCCAGAAAGAATGATGTGAAAACTTTCTGTCCCTTTTCTGTCTGGATTCAGTCCTGTCTTGGTCCCCTTCCCCATGGATGCACTAACTCTGCACATGAAAGTGTAAAAATAGAGAATAGTCAGTAAGGAATCAAAGAAAAAAAATAATAGCTAGACCAGAGAAGTCTCCAAAAGTTAACAAGAGCTTTTGAAACCTAAATCCACACTCTGGAGGGGGGCAGTAAGTGTAATAATCTGTGAGAACCCCATTCAAACAAATATGTGATTATAATGGTCAGGAATTATATAAACATGGTTCTGATTCATGAGTTTGCTAATTATTGTCACTGTTTCCAATGTTAAAACTAAGTTCAAGGCTTTCCTCTGTATTATATGTAACAATAAACTGTATCTACCTACCTATCTATATCTATATAATAGATACAGATATAGTCTATTTATATAATGGCTCAGTGTTTGCACTCTTTGTCAATGTACATTCGACATGCCTGCACCTTGGTGTGACCTACAATCAGTCTTAATTTCTGCCTTCTAAATGCTTAAATTTAGTTCTGTTCTTTATGGTGTTGAACATTATACCATGGTACTCCAAAACATGATCCCAATAAAAATATGCCTAGTAAGAAAAACTAAAATGAAAACAAAGAATAGACTTAATATATTCATCCTAATTAGTTTAATGGAGGCCCTCCTTGTGAATCATTGTAAATATCATATTTGACCTAGGGTGCCTGGTCCATATATCTTAGTCCCTTTAAAGCCTTAAAAACATTTAAGTAGTGGATTTATAAACATGAATCATTCATTCACCAAGTACTTTCTGAGTATCTGCTATGTACCAGGAACGATGTCAGACTCTGAAGATACAGAGTAAAAGAAATGCAGTCTTTGCCTCAAGGAATTCAAACTGCTAAGAGGAATCTAGCAACAGCAGTCTGAGGAGATGGGTGCTGTGAGTAGTAGGCTCAGGATATGGCGGGAGCCTCCAGGAAGTGTGCCTGACCTCCAAGACATTCTCTGGGGAAGGTATCCTGGAGGAGGTGATGAAGTTTTTAAAGATTAGCAGGACTTAGCTGGGTAGAGGGGATGGAGTGGGAGGTCTGAGAAAGTGTATTCAGAGTGGTTTTCAGTCTCCCCAGGAAGACTTGCTACTGAGATTCTGTGCTTGGAATCTCCAGGGTGAGGGTGATTGAGTAGCAAGATGGTAAAAAACAAGATCTTAAAAGGTTAAAAAAAAAAAAAAACAGGTATGTTGTAAGCTAGAGTTTACTATGATCAAGACTGCATTTTGGAAAGATCTTTTCTTCTTTAACTCCAACTCATCATCATCTCAAGAACTGGGCTCACGTTTTACCAGTTAACATTCATAGCTCCTGAAGAAATGACTTTAATAAGTCATTAATTTAATAGATTCTTTAGAATAATAAGCACCAATGTAAAAAAGAACCCAGACCAAATAGAACTGTTGGGCACAACTCATCTTAATTTTCAGAGGTAGAACCAATGTTATCTCTACCAGATGTCAATTGACTCATTAGAGTTGGTGAACATTTTTTAAAAATTAATTTTTATTGGAGTGTAGTTGATTTACAATGTTGCCTCAGTTTCTGCTGTACAGCAAAGTGGATCAGCTACACATATGGGTTGGTGAACTTTTAAGGGTTGACAGGGTTTTAAAGTCCTTGGTAATGTAATGCTAAGAGATGGTGGTCCGCAGGGATTTTGACAAGCTCTAGAATAGACGGTCATCTTTGGCTCTGCCCCTTGGAGGGGGGATAGCGGATGGAAGAAGAAGAGGAAGAAACCTTACCAGAATGACCTCAGGAAGAGGCCATGTGCCATGTTGGGGTGGAGAACCTTGTTTGGATCCAGGCTGGAGGCTTGGCTTTGTGTTAAGTGGAGGCCTCTGGAGTGAAGGGCAGAAACCCAGTTCCTTTACTTGCTAGCCAAGAGTCTTTCTCTGTGCCTCTGTCT